>NW_027271476.1:0-255018 GCF_040938485.1 Diadema antillarum
GATGACAGTAGACTATTGCGGAACTGGAATGAGTGTAAGGATCTGACCGCTGTAAGAGCACTGGAATGAAATCCTGCTACACTCCCCCCCCCCCCCCTCTCCCCGCAGACATGCACTCCTGAAACGTCCCCCTTGTCTAGTCATGATGAGGTAGATGTTATGCAGTTTAGAAGTTTCATACACCAGATGCATCTTCTATAATTTCAGGGTCTTATGAAAGAAAAAGATCTTGGGAGATCTTTGAACGTAATAATTGAATGATTAGATATAACTAAATAAAAATTAATAGTATATTTTGTAAGCCATTAAAAAAAAAGAAATAAGAACGATTGTAGAGGAAATGAAAAGTGATGTAAGTTCAGTTTTAGATGGTATAGATATAAAAGTAATAAAGTCTGTAATTTCTGTTATATGTGAACCATTAAGTTTTCTTTTCAATGACTGTATGTCTGTTGTTTTTTTTTCCATCAAAAATGAAAATTGCACGTGTAACACCTATTCATAAAAAGGGTAACCGTAATGACATTAATGATTACAGACCAATATCGGTTTGAACTATATTCTCAAAGATATTAGAGAAATGTATTTATTCATAAGATTAATTGAGCTTATAGATAAACAATGTATTTTGATACAAAGTCAGTTTGGATTTAGAAGGGGTCATACAACAGCCAAAGCAATATTAGATCTTGTGAAAAAAATAAATGATGCTATGAATATGTATTATATATATACGTTTTGAATTGTAGTGTAATAATTTTTTCTTTTGTCAGTGATATGTATTGCATTTGGTTTTGTTTGAAATAATCATGAGAACAAATTCAATTTAATTCAGTTCAATTAAATGTATATCTCTTGAAAGTCACTCGTATCTTTTAGGGAGTTATGTCAATTTTTGAAGTTGTAATGAGGTTGACATTCATACTTCATTTCCATGCATAAACAACATTTATTGACCTTACTAAGGCTTTTGATGTTATAGATCATTTTATTTTATTACAAAAATTATATCATTATGGTATACGTGGCCCCCATTCAAACTTTTAAGTAGTTATCATAAAGATCGTCAACACCTGTAGTTAATGAAATTGAATCTGATATCAGAACAATTAATTGTGGTGTGACACAATGATCGATTTTAGGCCCTCTTGTTTCTTGTATGTATAAATGATTTACCTTTATCAACTCAACATTTAAGTTATGTTTTATTTGCTGATGATACTACTGTATTTTGTAAAGGCTCAGATCCATGTAAACTGTTTGATATTGTTAATAGACAATCGCATAATATTAGTTATTGGATGGAAGCCAATACGTTGATTTTGAATATAGATAAAACTCATATTTTATTTGGTATGCGAATTTTAACAGACCACAATTTGCAATTGTGTTTTAAGAATATGAATATAGTTGTTAGCACAAAGTTCTTAGGAGTATTATAGATGAAAAATTATATAGGAATTATCATATTGATTACATAGCCAGTATTATATCAAGAAACATAGGGGTTTTGTATAAGTTAGAGTACCTTCCTAGAAATGTCCTTAAAATGTATTATCATGCTTTGATTTCACCACATATTAATTACTGCAATATTGTATAGGGATTCACTTTTAATAAGAATATTGATCGAATACATAAATTACAAAAACGGGGAGTGCGTTTAATAACCAATTCAACATATGCTTTCCCCAGTTTACCTCTGTTTTTAGAAACTCAAATATTACCCATTCAAGATTTAATTTCATTAGAGTCTGCAATATTCATTTTTAAACTTAGTAATAGTTTTCTCCCTGATGTATTCTCTGATTATTTTACCCTCAATAGTTCAATTCATGATTATAATACCAGAAATGCTCAGAGAATTCATCTCCCATTAAATCGCACATTTTGTACGCAGTCATCAATATTTTATAAAGGTATTATTTTATGGAATAATTTGAATATAGCTTTCAGGATCAGTAAGACCGTAAGACAATTTAAAAGGTTATATAAACACAATATTTTTGATGCAATTAGTTCTAAGGTGATGAATAGTTGAATATGGAGTTTTCTTCGTTTCTTCTTTACTTTTCATGTCTACACATGTCCGGTTTTTTTTTATTGATTCAAGTTGTAAATTCTTATCGTATTTTGCATTCATGTTTGTTTCAATTCAGTTACAAATGATTATAATTGATTACATATATTTACATCACGATATTTCTTAAGGGATCATTTTCAATAGGCCTACTTTGTGTTTCTCATGATTCCGCCACTATCATATTTGACACCATGTATTTTTTGTTTGTTTGTTTGTTTGTCTGTCTGTTTGTTTTTAATGCAAAGTCCTGTAAACCAATTATGAAAGTGGAAATAAATGAAATGAAATGAAACTAAGCGAGCAAACTTTTACTTCCTTATGTGAAACAGGATAATGTATTTCAAAATATTGTTTCAAAGTCGGACGGGAGGTACTCCAATCCCATTTTTAAGGGGAAGGCAAAGTCCTCTTATGTTTCTTTCTGCAGAGAAAATTTCCAAACTATTTGCCGGCTGTTTGGTATATTAAAGTATCTGGATATCATTAAGCTCACTGTATAGCGAATACGTACAGCCATTTACAAAATGATGTATTGACTCTCCCACACAAGGAACCCTTTTTCACATATTGTTTTTTTTTTCCTTTCTGTTCTCAAATGTCAGTGCGTTACTGTGGTCACGTGGTGTTTGGTTTAGATTCACGATACGCACAAAAGTAGAAACGTGTACGATTTAAACAAGCAATTGGATCTATCATAAGTTTAATAAACATCGCACTGTTAACGTGTAAAATCATGCGAAACGACTTTGCCCAATTTCCATTCCCCAGTTGTAAGAAATTAAAAGAGAAACGACAAAAATTAAGACAATTTAACATTGTCAGACAAATCAACTCCCAGCACTCATGAACAAGTACATTTTAAATGTGTTCAGGACAGTTGGCTCTGTATTTTTTATTTCATTCGTCGTAGTCGTCATCCGGTTACCAATTCATCGATACAACCAAGTCTGCCCTGATTTGGATAGGTGTTTAATGTAAAATCAGGGAAGCTTTGAACATTGCAGTTTGGAATGAAGTGGTGAAGACACCCACACAATAATTGTATTCACAAAAAAAAACCTGTAGGTGCTGGTTTCTACACGTCGCATTGTCACATAATTTGAACGTCGTTCTTGTTAAGTCACTCCAAAAATTTTGTGAATGTGTTGAAATATCGTGAAATAAAATTCGTGGAAAAGACCAAAAGAAACAATTAGTCACATTATTTCGTGTCGCAAACCTTTGTTTTGAGTGGCAGCCGTCAAATGTGCACCAGGTTAAAAGTCTCTCTCTCTCTCTCTCTCTCTCTCTCTCTCTGTCTGTCTGTGTATATCTTTCTGTATGAATACATGATTATCTATCTATCTATACTTCTATCTTCATATATATATATATATATATATATATTTATATATATCATATTATATACACATATATTATATACATATGATGCTGATACTCGTACCGTACGCCTCTGTCATCTTAGGAAGAATTATAGTCGAGACAATGTAATGATGACAAAAGATGTCGCATGAAGCCGGCTGGTGGGAAGCTTTCGACCTTGGTCTTCTTTAGCTTTATTATCTGTTTATGAAATAAATATATGTTTTGAGCATAACAGATCTGGAGTAATGAATATGATACATTAAATACAGGTTCAGCATGAGTTATAACAGCTTCATAGGTGTTTGATATTTTTATTGTATATATACAATAAAAATATATACAGACAGACATATATGTCTGTATGTTACTAATTATATATCTATTTACAGTTACACATTGTTGAATGTTTTGCAATTGCCAGAAATGTTGCCAAGTATGCTATGAAGCTGTTATAACTCATGCTGAATCTGTATTTAATGTATTATGATAGCATGAGCTACCTTAAGTAAAGCATGGGTTGTGCTGTAATGTCTTCTGAAACAAAAACTGAGAACCTGATAAAATGTTATGACTTGTGAGAAATTTTGATAATCGCGTGTAAACTAACCTTTAAAGGATTTTAGAGATGGAAGTCAATAAAGAAATTGGTCGGTAATTATTCACCAAATCTTTCTGTCCCT
The DNA here is from genome assembly GCF_040938485.1 of Diadema antillarum. Taxonomy (NCBI): domain Eukaryota; kingdom Metazoa; phylum Echinodermata; class Echinoidea; order Diadematoida; family Diadematidae; genus Diadema; species Diadema antillarum. The sequence continues at coordinate 4,129 of NW_027271476.1, forward strand.
TTTTAGATATAGGAACAACTTATTGTGGACTCTACCATTAGATAAAGATTGATTAAGAATGTATGATTTCATTTAAAACATTCCTTAAAAGAAAATTTGTAATTCCATCATATCCTGAACTTTTTTTTTTATCGTTCAAATTCTTGATGATATCTTCAATTTCTTCTTCAACAATAGGTTAAAAAATATTGAATGAGGATTTCCAATATCCTAGATATCCGTAATATTCAGTTCGTGATTTCGGGATTTTACTGGCAAGATGTGGACCAAAACTTACAAAATAATCATTAAAAAGATTCCGCCATAATGACCTGTCGTTAATCTGACGACCGTCCGCTGAAATATTTTTAGGAGGATTGGTATTATTTTTGTGTTTGAGCGCCTCTAACACAGTCCCCACACGTGGACAGTTAGCGCGTATATCTCTCCCGTAGTTGCCCGGAGGTGCGTAAGCAAGTCCGATTTACCCGCAGCCAAGTTTTGAGCATGACCAAAACTTTTCCGGGTGAGTCGCGGGGATTGCCCTAAGAGGTCCACGCAGACACTTCAGGTTCCATTTTGATTAACCTACGAGGTTTCATAGTCAATTAAATTGCCTTTCATATGGTACAATGTTAAAACATCAACTTTTAGCCAAATATTCTATGAGAAATATATACTTGAAAAAGTGTTTACTTTCTTTTTTGGCTGAGTGCATGTAAAGCTTGAAACTGTTATTATCGTCACTTTGGGACTTTTCCTTTTGTGGGGAATTAGAGGCTCCTTCAAAACGGGTACCTTTCCTCTAGTCAATCACTGACTAGTTCCAAAATGCAGCAGATTGTAAACATACAGCCACAAGTTCAACTTCAGCCACCACTGGGCCTCGAGGTGAGTAACATCTCACACAATACTCTTACATTGCAACTACTGACTTCATTACACTGCTTTCAAAGTTAAAAACAATGAATACACAAGTGATTACAATAGAATAGGTATGCAACAATGTGTACAATGTTGATAGAAAACAAATATTCAGATCAAATCTTGTCCTTGGTGCTCTCCTTTTCTCAGTCTACCTGGCTTTATTTGCTTCATTGAAGAAAGCCTGCTGTCTGTATCGTAGAGGTAGTATAATAGAGCAATCGTCCTTATTTTGAATTTAGCCTCGGCTGTGTACACTAAAGCTCTGAAGCTCCTCAAACTCTCTTCCGCAAAGATTACAAATCTATATCATCTATTTTGCTTCGCTGGACGTACAATAACGAGGTGATGGCGCTCTGTGACAAACTAGTCTATATCATTGCTCTGTGTCTGAGAGTTTGCGGATAATCATGTTCCAAATTGTCGCATCGTTATTTATTAATAATATGTATGTTGTTTGCTGGAAATGAATGCCATTAGATTACAACTTGACACTGGAGCAAGTACTATGAAGGAAGGCGATCAAAGCGCCGCACCCGTACTGCCTCGATACCTGTATACCTGCATGATGCATCAGTCCAAGGTATGAATGGCGATTCAGGGTCTGCTATAGAAGAGGAAGTATGGGTGATGATGTATGTTGCCTTGAAATGAAAATAAAAATAAATGGATCGATGAATGAATGTTTGAACAAATGAATTAATATATGAATGAATGAAATCAGACGGTACTTGAGATTGATGTTGAGGGCTTTAAGCCTGTACTGGCCAATCAAAATACATCATTGTCTATGCACTGAGTGATAAATACAGCGATAATAACAGTGTGGAAATGAAATGGTGACGTCAGTGTCACTGTACCATTTCCACTCTAAGATATTTCGCTGGAAACATAGATATGCCACAGTCATCTCACTCTCATCGTATGCATAGACAATGATGCATTTTTGATTGGCCAGTACAGGCTTGTGAGTGTGTCTTTGCTATTCCCGAGTTAGTGGTTAGAGATTGATTTGTAAGCACTGGCGTAGCCAGGGGGGGGGGGGGGGGGGGGCGATGGGGGCGATCGCCCCCCCTAAGATTTGGACCGGGGATTTGGGAGGCGGAAAAAAAATGCGTGTATACTGTATGCATGCACATGAAGCGGGTCTCCTTTGCAACCTTTCCATCAAATAAGATATTTTTTTTTGAATATTTCACTCAAAGTGTGCACCAGATCGTTGAATTTTCAATTCAAAATATGCAAAATCTCTCGTGCTTGGGAGGGGATTACCCCCCTCCCAAAACCCTCCCCCTCTGTGCCTCTTTCCGTAGCTTAGTAACACTTTTTATATTTACAAAAAAATTATGAATAATTCTGAGTGCACAAGACTTCTCACTTATATTCCGAAAACTCAAGGTTCCCTCATGTATAAGGGGAATTTCCCCTTTTATTCGACATTTTCCTCCCTCAGTCCCCCCCCAATCAGTTTGTGTGTGTGTGTGTGTGTGTGTGTGTGTGTGTGTGATTTCCCAAATGTTGATTCCATCAAATATGCGTAGACGAGATATCTCAATTTCAACCTTAAAAAGGCAAAAAGCTCCAAGGGTGGGGAAGGGTGGTTCAAAGTGGGGATAACACTCGCCCACGCCTTCTCCCTGCTCGCCCGCCCCTCCCCCCCCCCCTTCCGCCATGCATAGAAGTAGACTGTAGCAATACCCAGATCGCTTTATTTCAATTCTAAAAACGCAAAAGCTTCGCGAGCGGGAAGAGGAATCCCCCTTCCCCTAAGCTCTACCTCACTAGACTTTATACATACACACAGATGGTGCACATTCGGATTATAAGAGCTAAATTCCGTGATTTTATCACTTCGATGAAAAAGTATTGCACCAAAAATTTGCAACAGATCGCTGAATTTCAGGTCTGAAAACGCAAAATCACCTTCGTGTGATGGGAGGGGATATGCGCCTATCTACACTCTCGTGTGCATGCTTTTTCTGTTTGGCTGCTGAACAGACAGTGTTCATGATATTCAGTGTAAGAATTATTACAAGAAGATTATTTAAATGATACCATTTTATAGGCAAATTGTTCAATAATAATCTACACTAAAATATACTGCAACTTTAAACAAGTGGGACTGTTTCAACTCGTTAAAACACGCAAAAACATGCATCAAATTGCACCATTTGCAACATCAAAATGCAAAAAGTTCTCACCGTGGGAGGGGGAACACCCCCTCCCACACCCTCCCCTCCCCCTTCGCTCTCTCCGCTCTCTCGGGGGTCAGTCGCGTTCATGATATTCAGTGAAAAGAATTAATACAAGAAGCGAATTTAAATGATAGCATTTTATAGGCAAATTGTTCAAATGATAATCTACACCAAAATATATACCTTAAACAAGTGGGATTGTTTCACGTCGATAAAACGCGCAAAAACATGCATCAAATTGCACCATTTGCAACATCAAAATGCAAAAAGTTCTCACCGTGGGAGGGGGGACACCCCCTCCCCTCCCCCCTCGCTCGCTCCGCTCGCCCGGGTTCAGTCGCGTTCATGATATTCAGTGAAAAGAATTAATACCACAAGTGTATTTAAATTATACCATTATATAGGCAAATTGTTCAATGATAATCTACATCAAAATATACTGCAACCTTAAACAAGTGGGACTGTTTCAACTCGTTAAAACACGCAAAAACATGCATCAAATTGCACCATTTGCAGCATCAAAATGCAAAAAGTTCTCAACGTGGGAGGGGGGACACCCCTCCCACACCCTCCCCTCCCCCTTCACTCGCTCCGCTCGCTCGGGTTCAGTCGCGTTCATGATATTCAGTGAAAAGAATTAATACAAGAAGTGTATTTAACTTATACCATTTTATAGGCAAATTGTTCAAAAATAATCTACACTAAAATATACTGCTACCTTAAACAAGTGGGACTGTTTCACGTCGATAAAACGCGCAAAAACATGCATCAAATTGCACTATTTGCAACATCAAAATGCAAAAAGTTCTCAACGTGGGAGGGGGGACACCCTCCCCTCCCCCTTCACTCGCTCCGCTCGCTCGGGTTCAGTCGCGTTCATGATATTCAGTGAAAAGAATTAATACAAGAAGTGTATCTAACTTATACCATTTTATAGGCAAGTTGTTCAAAAATAATCTACACTAAAATATACTGCTACCTTAAACAAGTGGGACTGTTTCACGTCGATAAAACGCGCAAAAACATGCATCTAATTGCACCATTTGCAACATCAAAATGCAAGAAGTTCTGACCGTGGGAGGGGGACACCCCCTCCCACACCCTCCCCTCCCCCCTCGCTCGCTCCGCTCGCTCGGGTTCAGTCGCGTTCATGATATTCAATGAAAAGAAGTAATACAAGAAGTGTATTCAATTTAATTGTACCATACTATAGGCAAATTGTTCAATGATAATCTACGTCAAAATATACTGCAACCTTAAACAAGTGGGACTGTTTCAACTCGTTAAAACACGCAAAAACATGCATCAAATTGCACCATTTGCAGCATCAAAATGCAAAAAGTTCTCAACGTGGGAGGGGGGACACCCCCCTCCCACACCCTCCCCTCCCCCTTCACTCGCTCCGCTCGCTCGGGTTCAGTCGCGTTCATGATATTCAGTGAAAAGAATTAATACAAGAAGTGTATTTAACTTATACCATTATTTAGGCAAATTGTTCAATAATAATCTACATCAAAATAAACTGCTACCTTAAACAAGTGGAACTGTTTCACGTCGATAAAACGCGCAAAAACATGCATCAAATTGCACCATTTACAACATCAAAATGCAAAAAATTCTTACCGTGGGAGGGGGGACACCCCCCCCTCCCACACCCTCCCCCCCTCCCTCGCTCCGCTCGCTCGGACTCGGTCGCTTCGCTCCCTCGCAGACTAACCGCCCCCCTAAGATGAAATCCTGGCTACGCCGTTGTTTGTAAGCAGATAATATGATGCTTATTTTCGTCACTTGACGGTGCCGAATGACATAGAAGTTGCGTTCTCCGTGAGGACAGATTTTTCATGGGTCGTCAGACTTACGCTCAGGACATTGGTAAGTTCAATTCTCCGTAGAAATCGATGCATCGTTTGTGGGGTTCTCACGTTTACAAGAGCAGTTATAGCCCTCTGTACATAACAAATAACGTATCGTTTACGAAAGTTCACTAGAAATATTAAGACTTTGTTTAGTCTGGCAAGGATCAAAGAGTAAGAGACATTTAGTTATAGACATAATATGCAGACATAATTTCATTGATTTCCTCTAATTCTCTAGCTTTTCCGTAGACTAGAGGGTGTTTCATAGAGCTGTCCGTAAAGTTACGAACGACTTACGAACGACTGGTGATCAGTTCTGATGTGCTATACAGAATGTCAATAATTCAGCACAAGATCTGATCACCACTTGTTCGTAAGTCGTTCGTGATTTTACGTAAGGCTCATATTATTTGTTTTTTTCTCTCCATTTATGATTGTCTTGTCATTTCAATCTTTACTTTTATTTTTGGATGGAATCACGATTCATTGATGTTAACCATGATGCTATATCTTTTCATAGAAGCATTCAATATTATGCAGAAAAATCTTCTCGACTATCAAAAAGCAACCAATTTCTTCATAGTTGACTTTTAATGTGTTACATTTTTTTTAATGAACGGGAATACGCTTTACATTAAAAGCTGTAAAAGTTAAATATTCCCTAACTTAAATATTATTTACAAGTCTCAGATATTTCTGCCGTGCATTCCTCACCAAAATTTCATGAAATATACCGATATGTATGATCACAACAAACAAACCAAAACATTAACATTTTGTGGGTATTGAGGGCAAATTTGCACAGAAACTCCATGGTTATTGCCATGGTTATTGTCACTGGTAAATAAAGAGTTGATAAAGGTTTTGACATCCATACTTGGCACTTTCAATCAAACAGGTCATCCGACTACGTCTGAGAAAGAGAGGAAGATGGGAAACTGTTCGCGTATGAACATGGATATACTCCACCTGATTCTCTTTATACTTTCTGCTCCTCTTTCACCCACTATGGCGGAAAGGATATGTGAAATCTGTGTCTGTGCTCCTACTGTCCACAGTGTTACCTGCACAGGGGTTTTTGATGTGCCTTCGTCAAGTTGTCTAAAAAATAGCTTATCTAGTGTCGACAGCAACATTCAGGAAGTGCCACCGAACATTTACCTGGAACTTTTGCTGGAGGTACCAGAAACCAAATGGCTTATGCTCGACCAAAATTCATTACGTGATATTCCAGAACGTTTATTCTTGCCAATGCGAGAGCTTAACAGTGTATCGCTAGCAGCAAATTTACTAACAACGATCCCAACGTTTCACAACAACACTTCTCTCCGATCAATCCTTTTGAAAAATAATGCAATAAGTGAGATTAGAACAGAATTCCGCGACGATGTACCCAGGCTACAGCATCTTTCCCTTTCCCGGAATCGCATCAAGCATGTCATGACGAGTCAATTTCCTGTCACTCTTCGTACCCTTGATTTAAGTTACAATTTGATCGAAAACCTCGGTGAATCGCCTTTCAGTGATATGCTCCTACTCGAAACAATTAACCTCAACAAGAATCGACTAAAGTTTATAGGTTCAGGAACATTTTTCCTTCCCAAATTGGATCCAGTTTCTTTGGCAGAAAATCACATATCCTGGATTGCCTCCGATGCATTCACACCTAACTTAACGTACATTTTTTTTGGAAAGAAATATAGTGAGCGAGTTTTCACCGCTAGGAGGACTTCCGTTTCTCCAGTCCCTCTATCTCTCGAATCAACGAAGTTCTCTAGCTTACATTTCGACTGACTTTGAGCGGCTAGAAACCATCGCTGTTGACGCGGGTAACAGAGACATTCAAGTTGCATCTATTCTAGAAAGCATTCCAAGTCTAACATCGGTTTCGATCACTAAGACTCCTCACAAAGCGATTTCATTTAAGAACCATTCCTCCATAAGATCTTTTATGCTCTACTCATCTTTAGTAGAAGAACTAGAGAATGTCTGTGAATTACCCGTTTTGTCCGCTCTTATTGCTTTGAGCAGCAAAATCCGCACCGTACCAGATATTGCCGGATTAAATATGCTACAGGTTGTTGATTTGTCGGGCAACAAAATTCAGGCTGTGGAAGCTTCGACTTTCCAAAACCTTCCCAATCTTGAATATATTTCCCTTGGCGAGAATGAGATAACCTCAATAACTGGACAATTCCAAACTCCGCACCTACACACGCTCTCCCTTTATGAGAACAGAATTTCTTCCGTAAGTGCAGATGCATTTTCTTTTGTTCGTCTTGAGGTTCTTATCCTCGACAAGAACCGCATTCATAACCCGTTAGGTCTACCAGATATGCTATTTGTTAAACATTTGCATATACGCTGTAACGAAATTAGTGTCCTGGATCATGATACGTTTGGCAGGACCTACAGCCTCGAAGCAATGATCATGACCGATAACATTGTTACGTCCATTCTGGAATTCCCGATCTCCCCACGACTCAAATCAGCAAACTTCAACAGCAATCCAATTACGTACATTCACCCATTAGCGTTTTCAAACGCTCCCCAAATGACCCATCTTCACCTGCGAAATACGCTCATCGCGGAGATGGAAAATGCTATCCCTTCCTTGATATTTCTGGATTTAGGCGGTAACAAGCTACCCGAGATTCCGCCAACACTTGCACTCAATTTTCCACTACTCTCCGACATAAATCTCCGCCAGAATCCTATGGAGCACTTGGACACACGCGTTCTAGATCGTTTGCCAATCACCGTTGCCTGTCTCGGTAGTGAGAGAGCAGTGTTTACACATCCCGGGGCAATGAGGCATGTCGAAAGTGCTATATCAATTAAGCTCGAGCTCTCACCAGATGTGCAACTAACCTGCGACGATATTACTGTCCCCAAATCAAGAGGGCTTTTTCTCTTGACTGGTGGGAATATCAGTGGAACAAATCATAGCCACTGTATTTCGTCAATTCCATATCATATTTCCCTGAAAAAAACAGTTATTGATCACTCGGTTCTTATTCACATATTTACCTATGGGCAAATCATCTTGCTTGAAAAAATTACATTATTTTCACAGCTCCCATTTCAACCAACAGTGCAAGTGTTGCATGGGGGAAGCATAAGTGTGTTACGATATTCAGGTAGTGGATTAATGGACATCCCAAAAGTATTCGCTCCATCAGCTTTTTCTTTGAACCTAACAGACAACCTGTTGAGGGTTTTTGACATTGACGTTTTCAGAGGTCTCTACCCGAGAGTTCTTGATATTGACCTATCCTACAATCAAATTACCATTTTACCGAAATATTCAAGGGAAGACTGTGTCCATCCATTGCAGAGAATAAACTTAACAGGAAATAATCTTTTTTTGGCAGGGTTAAGGGATGATGACCCTTTTCTACGCACTTTCCCCCACCTCTCCTCACTTGATATTTCAAGAAACAAATTAAATTATGTAACTCAAGGCATCCTTCCAACGAGTTTGGAGATTATGCCTTTGTATTACCTCACGGTAATTGCAGAGAATAATCCACTCGTCTGCGACTGTAGCCAGCGTTGGCTAGCAAGCATCGAAGATAGTTTGGTTTTTCAAAATGCTGTTTGTTCCTCTCCATTAAAAAATGAGGGACGCTCTGTATCTGTTTTCGTTGAAGAGAATTTCCCATGTCCACCGTTCATTGCTGATCGACAGGTGTGTATCGCGAATAATTCGACAATATTAGTGACGTGCCCTATTACGTCATATCCAGAACCAAATATCACGTGGTCGATTTCAAAATCAATTCAATCAGCTGACCACCTTGGTAATGTGAGTATGTATCGTCACAAAACGGCCATTGATTTAGATGTTTCAATCATTGACCAGGAATTCCATTTATCTTGTAGCACTGCAGATATTGATGCAAACTTAACAGTTGATATTTCCATATCTATTAACCTATCTGTAGTAGATATGGACAAAGGGCATTCACAAAACATGTTGTTGATCTGTACGGTACAGGAGCAGTCCGATGTTTCTTTAACCATTACTGAGATCGATGAGATTTCTGAGAGTGACGTCACAGGCTGTGCAGAGATCAACTCAGAATGGCATACTTTACAGTTTCTTCTTGTCTCCATTATTCCTTTCATTTTGGGCGATATGAAACTGCTATGAACCGTTAGGATATTGTGTGACCTAAAGTCTTAGGCTGTGGAAGCATCCCGTCCACTTATATGCGAAAATCAGTGAAAGTTACATGTATTTCTTCATTTGAAGTAATTCTTTTTTTTTTAAAACACTTACTCTGTAAAAGGGAACCACAAGTTTTAATTAGTTGCGTTTTAAACCATGTACAACCCGTTGTGTACTCTAATCACAAGATATTGTAAAATGTAAGGGGAGTTCTTTTTTCAACACCTGTTACAAATTGGGGCATCGAAGCTTACCTGCTGAAACTTATCATAATTGATCTGAAATGATGAAGTACATTTACGCGGACAAAATTTGAGTTGTGTCATTTCGACAGACCAATCAAGTTGCCGTTGTCGACATGACGTCGTTGCATTTGCCTATCGATGACAAGGTTATGATTGAGTTGTGTACTTTGTTTCAGATGTAAGAGGGTCCTAAGCCACATCTACTTTGTGAGTGACGTGACAAAATCTTTCACTTATACATCTTCGAATTTATGCAATTTAAAATGTTGCATTTGTACTGATCAGTTGAAATTGATTCATTGATTATAGTATTCCTCGTCACTCTGAGAGAGTGAGCAGAATTTGATCGAGATATCAACTTTATTCTATATGCATGAGCCTCCCCCCCCCCCCCATCATGTACAATCTTAAAAAAAAATATCAGATGAATTCTCAGACACCTAAGTCTTTCTAGGGATCTGCGGCTTTTGGTCTCCACGAAGGAGAAGAAGCCGGCGTGATGTTGTCCAGTTGATCCACTTTCCCCATTATCGTGGCAATACCCGGTAAATCAAGAAACATGGAATGATAACAAACACACACACATACACAATTTTTCATTCAGACGCCGAATGCCATAGACTAAGGACCTCAGAAGAGAGCAGGGTATTTTCAGATTATCATGTTATAAAGAAAACATCTATAAAACTCTTACCCTTTCCAGCTTAGCTAAATAACCTCGCAAGTTCTTACAACATTGTGACTTATCGTCCTCGTGCAGGGTATAGATGATAGAGATTAAGTTTCCACGACTGAGGACAGTGTGATAGCTTTGGGATTAAAGGAGAACTTGTTTTCTTTTGGAACCGAGTATTACTAAGGCTTCTACTAATGGACTCTGTGCCGCTCGAGGTGTTACGGGTCTAACCTCATTATTCTTACAAGGCTAGACATGTGATTTTGCCTCTTGTACATTATATTTGTTATTTCGCAAACCGATATTAACCGAAAGGTCTCTCTCTCTCTCTCTCTCTCTCTCTTTCTTTCTACGTCCTTCCTTCAACTCTCTGTCTCAACTTTTCTCTAGCCGAATACATTTAGAGAATTCATTTGCATACCTTGATGTTAGAACAGCCCATGTCCAAATTTAGTTATCATCTTTGGGGCTCCTTTAACGGTTCAATGCAAATGGAGTTGACATTGAAACGATTCTGTCACATTGTAATATGCACACGTTCCTATTACTGCAGAATTAGAATCATGACATGCCTTTTGCGTGGCGTTTTTCTCGAAAATTTGATTTGTGACTTGATGGGTCTTGCTCACAGTCGGGTACCCATTAAATCTACACTTTTTAATTTGTTATTTGTACTCCGCGCAATCATATGTCATGGTAAATGGTGATCTCAGTTACTTAAGAAATGAAGATATTCCACTTTTCTATGGTTAGAAAAGCCATAGTGCTCGAATTCAATTTAATTCTCGAAGTGTTTATATTCTTATTCATTTGTTTACTTGCTTGGTTTCATTTTGTCTAACACTACCATAAAAAAAAATGTATGGGATGTAAATTGGGAAACATCGATATAGAAATGTTACATTGGATGATAGAGCTTTACATAAACGGCTTCAAGAAAATGGTGAAAGAATACTACATAAGATTTTTTTCTTCAATGCTTTACTACGAAATTCACGGCAGCACTACTGGTGCGAAATATTTCAAAGTCCACAGACTGCTACCAGTATTTTGCTTCCTGTTTCCATTTTCCAGAACCATTAAATTGTCGTAGTGTCACGATATATCAACTATTCAGAAAGGATGACAGTAGACTATTGCGGAACAGGAATGAGCGTAAGGATCTGACCGCTGCAAGAGCACTGGAATGAAATCCTGCTACACCCGTCCCCCCCCCCCCCATACATGCACAACTGAAAAGTCCCCTTTGTCTAGTCATGATGAGTTAGATCCTACAGTTTAAAATGTTTCACCAGATGTGTCTATTATAAATTCATTGTCTCAATAAAAAGATCTTTGAATATGAAATTCTGAGAATGTAATGTGAATTGTAGAATAACACCTTGGTATACAAAAGCAATTTTCCGTAAGAACAGCCAACCAGGAAGCATGATTTTTGTCATTCCACGATACTTGCCATTGAAGTATAGAAAGATTTGTTATTCTATGAAACGAAGCCATGCTCTTGTTTGAATAACTTTATGATGCAATATCTGTGCAGCCACATACAAATGGCTAGACATGATGGATGAATGGAATGGCGAAATGTGACATTTGTATTTTGACTTCTGTCACCAGGGCAACAGACGATAAGGTTGTACGAAATCTGCTTGGAAGAATGCATGTCTTTGATCAGAACAAAAATAAAACATTTAGATAATACAACTAAGCAAAATAATTCAAAAACACTTAAGCATCCTTTACCTAACATATCATAACATAATTATCTTTTTCAAATATTGTTTCCAATTCGGATGGGAGCTATATTAGAGATATACCAGTCCCATCTTTAAGGGGGGAAGGGCAAAGTCGAGCCATGTTCCTTTCTACAGAGGAAATTAAACTCTTTGCAGACTTTTTGGTTTTAGTATGTGGCTACTATTAACAGTGATTAAGCTTGCTGTAGCGAACACTCACAGCCATTTACAAAATGATGTATGCACTGTCCCATTCAATGACACCTTTTCATATATATCTGTTCTTATGTGGCGGTGCATTACTGTGGTCACGTGGTATTTTATTAAGATTCACATTATTAATGTGTAAAAGAGTAGAAACGTGTACGTTTTAAACAAATTATTGGATCCATCATCAGTTTGATAATCATCATCTTCTCAACGTGTAGAAGCGTAGAAAACGAATTTGTCTATCGCAGTTTCAATTACCCAGTTGTAAGAGATTAAAAGAGAAACGACACAAAAATAAGACAATTTAACATTGTAAGACAAATTAACTTCCAGCACTCGTGAACAAGTACATTTTTTAAAAAAAATCAAAGTATACATACTAAAATGTGTTCAGTCAGGGATTTATTTTTCGTTATTCATCCTTGTATACTTCCTCACCCGATTACCAGTTCATCGTTTCAACCAATCTGTTCTTACTTGGTGTAACATCGGTGTCCACTGTAAAATATCAAGGAAGCTTGAGCATTGCTGTTGGAATAAAGTTGTACGTCACTTCACACCGATGTATTCACAAAATATCATCACGATGCACATCGCATTGTCACATCATTTGAACATCGTTCTTGTCTTGTCATTAACGAAGTGTTGTCAACGTGTTGAAATATTCGTGGAATAAAATCGTGGGAGAGAAAACTAAAAGAAGTAATGGTCAAAGCAGTATTTCGTGTCGCAGATTTTTTTGCTTCGATTGGCAGCACCCAAATGTTAACCAGGTTGAAATCTGTCTGTCTGTCTGTCTGTTTCGCTCTCTATCTCTCTCTCTCTCTCTCTCTCTCTCTGTCTGTGTGAATACATTATATATATATATATATATATATATATATATATATATATAACGACGAATAAACCGGTAATGCAATATTTCGCCAATATAGAGTTTATTGAGCAACTCAATGGATGGAAGCCACCGAAAATTTGAGTTGCTCAATAAACTCTACATTGGCGAAATATTGCATTACCGGTTTATTCTTCGTTACATTGGAGCCAATACGTGAATTCGCAACATATATATATATATATATATATATATATATATATATATATACAGGGTGTCCCAAAAAAGCGGAACGGTGGATTTTCAGTACTTTGCGTTCTAAATGTGATATATTTTTTTGACATCATTAGAAAGAGCATCTTCCGCAGAAGACAATGATACCAAAATCAATTAAATTGATCCTGAAGATCCTGTGCAAAGTTCATCATGTGTTTATCTGACTGTAAATCAGTATGAACAATATGTTATGAATAGTGATGATGACAATCTTTTGTTAGCTCATTTGAATATACGAAGCATAAGTAGAAATTTTGATAAGTTGCGATTATTTTTAGAAAACTCTGGTAATAACTGTTCTGTTATAGGTCTGACCGAAACATGGTTGACTCCCAATATAAGTCATTTATTTTCTATATCCGGCTTTGATTTCGTGTACAGAAATAGAAAAGAAAGAATGGGTGGTGGCGTGGGTTTATACATCCCCAACAAATTTGAATATTCTATCCACGAAGAATTGAATGTCATGACTGATGTAGTTGAATCTCTTTTTGTTGAAATGGTAAACCCGAATGGGAAAAACATACTGATTGGAGTTGTTTACAGACCCCCTGGATCGAATCCGAATGATTTTTTGTTGTATGTACAAAATTTAATGCAGAACTCTATCTTTACAAATAAACATGTATATTTAATGGGTGATTTCAATATTGATCTTATGAAATGTAACTCCCAACATATTTCGCAAGAATTTGTAGAAACCTTAATGTCTGTTTCTTTATTACCGTTAATTTCTAAGCCGACCCGTGTTACTGACCGATCTGCCACTTTGATTGATAATATTTTTTGTAATATTCTCCCAATTCCCAAGTCTGGTATTGTTTTATCTGACATCTCTGATCATTATCCAATCTTTACACAAGTGCCAATTAAGTTATCTCCTAGGCAAAATAATTATCAGAGACGTCGTAAGATTACGGCCAATAATCTTATTAATTTGCAAAATAGTTTAAAAGATATTGATTGGTTTTTTGTATACAACAATACCGATCTTGATTTGTGTTATGATTATTTTATGAAAACTATCACTTCTAAAATTGATGAACATATTCCGTTTTGCACAAGGAAAAGTTCTTATAAAAGAACTCCAAGACTCCCGTGGATAACCCAATCACTTTTAAGATCGATTAATAGAAAAAATAATTTGTTTTATAAATACAGGAGTAACCCTACGGATAAAAACAGACAAAAATATGTGATTTACAAAAACACGCTTACTAATTTATTGCGTTTACAAAAGAAAAAATTTTATGTCAACCAGATAATGAAATATAAAAATGATATAAAGAATATTTGGAAAACAATAAAAGATGTTATGAATACATCTAATGATGCATCTAGTATTTCAGAAGTACGATGGGGTAATACCTCAAGCAATGTACCTGCTGGTATGGCCGAAATTTTTAATGATTTTTTTGCATCGATTGGGAAAAATTTATCACAAAGTATCCCTTCATCTAATAAAGTGTTTTTTGATTTTTTAGATATACCTAATCCTAAAACTATATTCTTGGACCCTACGTATAACGAAGAAGTTATTGATATTATTAATAATTTGAAAGAAGGGAAAAGCCCAGGTTGTGATGGAATCGATAATTATTTGTTGCAAAATATAATTCTTCAAATAATAGATCCTTTAGTATATATTATTAATCTATCACTTAGTACTGGGCTTGTACCAAGTCAAATGAAGACTGCCAAAGTTATACCTATATATAAGAAAGGGGAGAAAAATGCTGTCAATAATTACAGACCAATATCGTTATTAACTTCAATTTCTAAAATTTTGGAAAGAATAGTATATATCCGAACTGTAAAATTTTTCAATATGAGTAATATATTTACGAATTTTCAATTTGGATTCAGAGAAAATCACAACACCACCCACGCTTTACTTACCTTTGTGGAAAAGATTACACATGCACTTGATACATTCTCGCATACAATAGGCATCTTCCTGGACTTCTCAAAGGCTTTTGATACGATTAATCACGGTATACTTCTTTCTAAGTTATCCCATTATGGTATTCGCGGAAAAGCCTTGCAATGGTTTACGAGTTATTTATCTGACAGATTTCAATATGTACATGTGAACAGTTTTGATTCTTCTATGAAGAAAATAGAATGTGGTGTTCCGCAAGGAAGTTTGTTAGGCCCACTGTTATTTATAGTTTACATTAATGATTTTTATAGATCTTCAGATAAACTCTCTTTCATATTATTCGCGGATGATTCCAATCTTTTTTATTCCCACCCTGACCCTAATACTTTGATTAGTACAGTGAATGATGAATTGAAGAATGTCTCACAATGGATATATGCAAATAAATTGTCACTGAATATTGAGAAGACAAAGTATATGTTTTTCAGTAATTCTTTGGATAGATTACCAGGTAATGTTATATTTGACACTAATCCCCTAGAAGAGGTTTCGTCTATTAAATTCTTAGGTGTTTGTGTTGATAATAAGTTATCATGGAAGTGTCACATAAACAATATTTGTAAAGTAATTGCACGTAACATAGGCATAATGAATAGATTGAAATATTATCTTCCTTCTTCGGCTTTGATTACGCTTTAGTCAAGTTTGGTATTGCCGTACTTGAATTACGGAATTCTTGCTTGGGGGAATACATATTCGACATTGTTAGATAAACTTTTTCTTCTGCAAAAGATGGCGCTCAGAATCGTTTTTAACCTTCATATCCGAGCACATACTGACAAGCTTTTCCTTGAGCACAAAATTCTGAAAATAAAAGAGTTGTATTTGTTTCAACTTGGTCAATTTATGTTTAATTACAACTGCAATCATCTACCCAAAATATTTTATTCTTTATTTCACCGTAACAGCCACGTACATAACTATCCCACTAGACAATCTAAAGAATTTCATCTTCCCTTAGTTAGAACTGTACACACTCAAAATACATTTGTTTATACCGGACCCAGATTTTGGAATAGCTTAGATAATGATCTAAAAGAATCTGTGAAGTTAATTACATTTAGGTATAAACTCAAAAAATATTTGTTTTCTAAATATACCAGTTAATTCTGTTCAATGAAAAAACCCGTCATGTTTCACTTTTCCTTGAGATTTTGTAGTGTGTCCACAGACCTTTTCCATCCCTCTCCTTTTCCTTCTCTATTCTTCCCTGCTCCTTTTTCCTCGTTCTTCGTTGTCCAGTATCTGTCTGAGTGCATTTCCTCAAATTCTGTTGTTTTCTGTGTATTGTGTTATTGTTGTTGTTGTTGTCGTCGTTATGTTTTTTTGTGGCCGATTGCATATCTTCCTTTCAGTTCAATTTTCCTGGCACACCTGGCCCCATAGTGTCTGTGCCACAAATGTGATATGTTATATAGTTTATACGTTTGCATCCTAAAATCCTAGTAAGTATTGTTCATAGTATCAACATCATTATATCAATGAGTAAAATGTACAATAGTATATAGAAGAATTTAAAATGAATATGTCTTATTGGTATAACAAATTGGTGCTGTTGTTGTTTTGTTCCAGTGTTCCACGTTTTACAAGCGTGGCTTTTTTAGTGGAACACTGTTTTCCATCATTGTGATTATTTACTATTTTTGTTGCCATGACAAAGTGCATTGTTTCTTTTTTACGACATCATTCGTGTATAATTTATATTGTATTGAAAAAAAAATCCTTTATCGGACGAGTGTAAGAGAAATGAAAAAAAAATTGTATCACTTTGGATTATGTCAACTTTTTCTTTTCTTTTCTTTGTGATGATGGAAATAAATAAACTATTGAAAAAAAAATTGGTTCAGTACTTTTTATTCTACGCCAATTTCTGAAAATGCAGTCATTTTCAAATTTCGCCTGGTTTTGCGACTTATGAGATAATAATTTGAGTGCGACAGGCGATCCATATACGGTGAACATTGTGTAAGCTCGGTGATCCATGTCAACAAAAGATACAGCTTTCACATTGGGTACGGGCCAGGAAAAAACTGTGTGTGTGTGTGTCTGTGTGTGTGCGCGCGCCCAATATGAAAGCGTTATCTTTTATTGACATGGATCAACGAGCTTACACAATTCACCGTATGGAACGCGTGTCGCACCCAAATTTTTATCTCATAAGTCGCAAAAATTGAAAATGACTGCATATACAGAAATTGGCGTAGACACTACATGTTAGAATAAAAAGTACTCAACCAAATTTAACGATTTTGGTATCATTGTCTTCTGCGGAAGATGCTCATAAGATATATCACTTTTAGAATACAAGGTACTTAAAATCCACCGTTCCGCTTTTTGGGGGACACCCGGTGTAAACATATACATAGTATATCCAATAGCCATCGAGTCTTATACATAAAAAGTAGCAACTGGTTGTTCTAGACGTTTGCTTGAATATGTACGCAAATATAGAAACAAGCAATGCTTGCAGCTCCATGAGTAATTGCTTATTAGAGACCAAACATTTGCTTAAACACATGTATGCATAAAACGAATCTTTGCTTCACTCTTTAACGAGCTTGAGCTTTTTCCTGACTGTAAAGTGCACTTTTAAAGAGGAAATCTACCACAGAAAAAAATGAATAAAATTCACAAGAAAGAGAATAATATCCCCTATTGAACGATACAAAATGAAAAAAATAAAATGAAATTTTAACATTTCACTTTTTTTCTGAAAACATTTCTAGGCCAGTCCTTATGAATATTCAAAGCACTAAGTTGAGGATGTCATGGTCTCACTATTTCTTATATTTTTCATATAACAAAAATCTCATATGACAGCTGTATAAATATAAAAATTGTGCTAAAACCACCCAAAATATTTGGTATGGGAACACGCTTTTACTTGTATTAGGTAAAAATAATGTTTTTTCCAAATTTTGTATCTAACATACATGGAAAATTGTGAGAGTATGACATCATCAATTCATTTACTTGAATATTCATATGGACTTGTCAAGAAACGCTTTCCAAAAAATATGAGATTTTAATGATTATTATGTCATACCTTCCTGATTTCTCATCTGATTTTTGTCATTTTTGTTTCATTTTGTACAAAATATTTTTCTCTTCCTTTTGAAGTGCATCTATATTTGGGGTGAATTTCTGCTATAATCTTCATGTTCATGTTCATAAAAGAAAGGCTAAATATGTCAAGAATTAGAATAAATCAGCAAGAATTTTCTCCCGAGATGTATAGGAATTTTATTTTGTTTCAGCATACCAAAGAGAGATGTCCAGTGGTTGGCCCACAAGTGTGATGAGAGATGGGTAGGATCTCTGACATCTGTGGAGAGCATGGAGACCTCTCTCCATGTGGAATCAGCCGGTATATATATATATATATATATATATATATATATATATATATAAACATATATATATATATATATATATATATATATATACATATATATATATATATATATATATGTGTGTATGTGTGTGTGTGTGTTGATAAGGTAGTCCACGTGTTGGCAAGATAAAAAGATAAGTAACACAACTGCAATAAAGTTCATGCTGTACTCACCAACGGTTTCTTTCTTCACACAAATTTTCGAGCGTCTCGCCGCCCTTTCTCAAGTGTTGATACTGAGAGAACAATCTTGTTCTCTCACTATCAACACTTGAGAAAGGGCGGCGAGACGCTCGAAAATTTGTGTGAAGAATTGTTCTCTCAGTATCAACACTTGAGAAAGGGCGGCGAGACGCTCGAAAATTTGTGCGAAGAAATAAACCGTTGGTGAATACAGCATGAACTTTGTTGAAGTTTTGTTACTTATACCTATATATATTGTGTTTGTGTGTGTGAGTGTGTGTGTGCTTGTCAATGATATCAGCAGAACAGTCGTTGTTACCCGCTATCGGCTGGTAAAGAAAAAAAAAGTTCTTTTGCAATAATAAAATATGACCTATAGGTTTGATTCAGATGCTGATCTGATCATGTGAAAATATGATCAGACACATAGTTTGGGAAAAACCATGCATTATCTTGTTAATCATCATACTGATCTGTTTTTATAGCGCATTTTAAGAGATTCCAAGCTCAAAATATCATGAATATGTTAAGTCGAAACAAAACCTTCAGAACTAAGATTTTGTACTATATTGTAGTTTGAAGAGAAATCTGAAATGATTTGATGAAAGTGATAAGAAAAATACGTAAGTATTTAGATTGAGTCAAACTTATATACTCTTTATCTTTGTTTTTCTGTCGAAAACTATCATAATGCTGCGTCTTTAAAAGAAAATGGATATATTGACGACATGTGAACGTGTAAATGATTTGATTAACGTGTTTTAAGAAAAATATGTAAGTACATGAATTACGGTTGGCTACATTGACGTACTCTTTTTTTTCTGGTCAAAACTATTATGTTGTGTCTTTGGTGATGTGTAACCGTAAATGAGTGAAGTGTTATGAAAAAAAAATACCTCAAATGAGGAAAACAGAAACATATATTGTACGTCACAAAGCATCTGTCCAAGAGAAAACCTGGTTAAAAAAAAAAATAATTACACTTGACAGTAAATAAGTAAATGCCACACTTTTCAAGCGATAGGTTAGGACGAAGCTGGCTGTTTATGTTACCATTATAACACTTATTCGCACACAAAGAGAAACTGTACTTATGGATAGAGGAAATTGGCAATTCTTTTCTGAGAAATGTGACTCAAACATACTAAAAAGTAGCACTGATTCATTAAAGATTACCAACACGTTCCTTGTGTAAGACTTCTTACTCACTTAGTACTGAAAAAGCGCAACTTATGACTGCACACTGCTTTCCCAAAAAGTATGTGACTAAAAGTAGCACTGACTCAATAATCAATGACTACAATTATGTACGCTTCGGACCTCCGCATCACTATGGCGACAAATCACTTCATTAACATCCGTAGCGTGAAAACAGACGGAAATCGTCCTTTCGGGCTTTTTTTACCTCCACCAAGGAAGAAGAAAGTTAAAGTGAAAACACAGTTCTGGTAAGGGTCTGAGAACCCGTCTTGCACCATTTCATATTTGCTTGCAATATATCGATAAAATCTACCAAGAAACTTACCTGGCTGTCGCGATTTGCCGGGATGATGAGTTGTTTTTGAGTATTTGAGGTCAAAAATAAAATACTTATGCGTACGTTAGTGCTCTCCCATATAACAATAAGAACAAAAGACAAATCTAACACAATTAGATACATAAATTAAGATGCAAAAATATACCTTTGACCTCCATAATGTCTTTGTAGTCCAAAATATCCAATAAGCCAAAAATAAAGGAGAAAAATGAAGAATCCTGGGTCGAATGCAAATTAAATTGAGACAAGAGAAGAAGCAATATTGAGAATAATAGTACAAATTTCAATTTGTTTCTAATTAGGAAAATTATGAATAATATTTGGTTCTCAATACATCTCATAAATCCTTAAATTACTGAATAAAAAGATTGAAATAAAGAAATTCTGTTCATTTAATCATCTTTATTCCATCACTCCTTATGTCGTTAGAAGTTTAAGCTGAGAGAAAAATTCTTCCTTTTCCCTTTAGTTTCCCACTTTCATTCTGAGGTTATAAAGAGATAAAGAGAACAAAAAACTTGTTTTTGATGTTTCATTCATGTCTCTCATAGTGTTAAACATTTTTGTTTGTTGTTGTCATTGTTATCTTGAAGGGCATTGACAAATGAAAGACAACATGTCAATTTTTGCCAATTTTACTTTTGTGATTTGGAGGGCAAAAATGAATGTATTCACTCATGAGTAAAGCTTCCGTTTGTATTATCCTGCTAGCGTGATAGCAAACAAACTTACCTTTAATATGGTATGTAATATATTGAATTTTATAAAAAAATCCTTCATGAAAAATATGAACTCGAAAGAGTGCGTACTTCCTTTTCTTTTCTTTTTTTTTTGCTGAGTCTATATATACAGCTGTACATGTACACTATATGCGTATAATGTGTGTGTGACACAATGTATTATTTTGCATTTTGTGATTAAATCAAATGAAATCTATTTACGTCAAAACATTGGTATTCACATTCGCTTTCTTTAATATCGTGGCACTTTTAACAATTCATTGCAAGTAGCAAAGGAACGCGTCTCGTAGCCTATGTCGACATCAATGATTTCATGGTTAATTAGAGGCACTGGCTGAGAAGTTGTTTTGGACGTTGATTAGCCGTGTAATCGTCTCGTTTGAAGGGTCGGTCACCCCGTGAAACGTCTACGGCTTTAATTGTGTGTGTGTGTGTGTGTGTTTTACGATTTCGCACTTGAATGAGAGCATGACGTATTCCTTAAAAACCAGTTCTTTTTTAAAATGTTAAAATTCCTGGGAGACAGAAAAAAAAACCCAACAAATCAACACAGACAGTTTCTCCCACGTATAAGACGTACTGATAGAACTCGACTGAGATACAAGGGTTGTCAGGGAAATTGTGTATAGATAGTCGTATAATTCACAGCCAAAGAGGCCTGCATGATAAACTATGTTTTTTCTCCCTCACAAAAAAAAAAAAACGGAAAAGGTCCATTCTTCGCTTGAACTACTGATCTCTACACGGAAATTAGAAGTTTCGGGATATCTTACTGGCCTGTTGCTCTGAAACCACTGTGCCGCCATCTTACCACGCACAGGCTCCCGAAATCACACGATCTTGCGGGTGACAGTCACTCCTGGAAAATGCGTGCAAGTCCCCTAGAGTGTGCGTGGTAACATGGCTGCGAGGTGGCGTCACTTTTGTACAACGTGAATGGGCCTATTAAATGAGACATCCGTATAACTCTTCTCATGCAGCCATGTTTACTGCCGCCACTTTAAAGATTCATAACTGTTAAATGGACTGTCCAATTTTCCTCAAACTTCGCCGATGTGGTCTCTTATAATGCTTCATTTCCATAATTTATATTCTGTATTTCTATATTTGGGTTTCGTCCTCCTTTGAGGGTTATGATATTCCCTAGTGTATATAGGCCTATACACCTACTTTTTTTGCGTTGAATTTAAATGGTGAGTAGAATAAAGGAATGAAACACTGAATTTTTGACCATCCTGTGATTCTTAATACTTAATTGCATTTCTTTGTCAAAGTAGTGGTGAGATCGCTTCATCGAGACCGCACTATTGCGACAGGGGTAGACGAAAAGTGTCCTAAGACAAGTGAGTTATCCCACCAAAACCATTTCGTAAAACTAAATTCATCTAGAGCCATTATTTAGCAGATACACTTACGCCGTGCACGATGTACAAAAAAAAAAAACAACAAACAACAAACAAACAAACAAACACAGATAAAACAGGGTTACACATTTTGTGGGTAGCATAAAGGCACACACATATAATAACTCTCATGTTTCAATTTCAAAATATTTTTTATTCTCAGGATTGTTTTAACTTTGGGCACATTTTGCCCCATAAAAAGAAGAGAAAAGGAGTCATCATTTACAAGCGTCGGATATTCAGTAACAAACAGTTTGTTTCTGCTTTTAGGCTCTCAAGAACGAGTTTTCGCCCAAAAGTGTCATAGACTTTGTCAACTGAAAAATGCTCGTATAATGGATTTCCTTTCGCACCTTTTTCTTAGGTCACGTATACCATTATTGTCAATACTACTATATGATATACTCTAACCTATTACTATTATTATGAATATTTTCATTACTGATGTCATTATTACTAGTGCAGTATAGCTGCATTACCAGGCTCTCATTATTACTACTGTAGTATGATGATGATAATGATGATCCTCATTACAAATGTATTGTTATTCTGAAAAATCACAACGTTGCTTTCACATTTTACATAAAGTAAATGCTGAGAAACTCTTGTGGCTTTGTGGGTAAAACCATGGACCGTTAATCAGGAGGTGATTATACTTCCCATGGTTGCAGCTGTTGAGACCCAACACACTAGGAAATTCATATAGATTACTAGTATCTTGATTGCACAGTCCTTCGGAGGTGCAGGGCGTCAATCCAGAGGCTGCTAAGCCTTGCTTTCCAGCATCCATTGCTTTCTTAGCGACCATGTAAAACAAATCGATTTAGTGCAATCTAGTTTAGTCTAAAACTCTTGCATCAGTAGAGTGATGACGTCTGAACAAGGGTATCAATTATGTAGGTGAAGCGATACGGCTGCTTCTGAGCAGGAAAATAAACCTCACATCGTGAGGGGAAGGCTTCCTCTCAATTAAAAAAAACGACAAACAGACTACTTGACGTCACTGGAGGAATTATTTACTAGTTTGAAGACAGCACGAGTGGTCATTGAGGTCAGTAACCATGTTATGTCTTTTCTTGTCAGTTGTTCAATAAAATTATGGCCATGCCAATCAAGGTACCCCACTGTTGACTTTCATTCACATTTTGCGACTCTGAGAGAGAAAAAAAGTAAAATACCTTAGGTCTGCGGCCATTATCTTCAATATTATCCAATGAAAATATTTGATAAGCACACGTCCTGTATGTGTAACAGTCCTGGTATTACGCATGGTGAAATATGAATAGGTCTATGCAATTATGTACGCACATGAAATTAGAATCTGATACCGTAATTTTCCTGCCAACGACAGCATTGCTCTAAAGTTTAATAATCATTTTGTTTTACCATAATGATATATCTTCGTGATTGAAGCCCTCGAGTTTTGTTGTCTGCATCGCAGGGAAATTTTAAACACGTTCATGGATAAAGTAAACATAATTCAATCAAACTCTTTAATAACTTGTCCATATTGTTGACTGCAGTTGCGTTGAGTTACCTAATCATGGGCAGTCATTTGCAGAGCGCCGTCTTGTGTCTGAATTTAAAGATTGGCCTGCAACCAGTCACGTGCCTCGTGCGTCATCAGGCGGGTTGGCTCCATGGTCTGTTGGAAGATCGTCCTGCTGAGGTAGGCGACCTTCCCGTCCTTAACGAAGATCACGCGATCCGGGTGCGCGTTGAACATCCTTGAGAAGCTGTTGTCCATCTGATCGACGACGAGACGGAACTGGGATATGTCCGTGACGTCATCGGTCATGCATGAGTGAGCAGCCCTGTCAACATCGAGCAAGTCCCTGCAATTATTCATTAAAAGACATCTACGATTTCATTTGCAAAATACAAGTTGGCTTTGGTTACCAAAGTAGGCCTACCGATTAATAGGGTCTATGCAGATAGACAATAACACTGCACATAAACGAAAGTGACAAAGGTATGATAATGATAGTATAGTAATAATAATAATGATAATAATGATAATAACAATAATAATGATATTAATAATAATAAGGTCTTATTTACCCAGGGTAGCCTCTTCAGTGTTGCCACTGCTCTACCAGAGGGCCCTGCTATCATTATTACCCTAGCATTGCCAGGTACCCATTTATACACCTGGGTCGAGAGGGACATAGTGGGTAAAAGCATCTTGTCCAAGGACGTAAGTACTTGGCGGGATTCGAACTCGGGTCCTCCGATCGGGAGTCGGGAGTCTTATTCACTGTGCCACAGCGCCCCCGTGACGTGATAGCTTTTTTTTTATGAGGAGTATGACCAATCCCACCGACAATGTGAGGTTTATTGACAGTTTCGACATGGGGCTACACATGTATCTCCGTGATGTCGGTAATAGTAAATGGGCGTTTTTGCGAAGGTCGGTAGGCCCAAGGCTTGTAGGGGGTTTGTTCTTCTCTCAAGTTAAGCTCTTCGCCGTTAAGCACGACTCAAACCTAATTGGTTCACTGAGGTAGACCTTTTTTTAAAGCAGTAAGTTCTTGGTGAGAATACGATTATTATCACACATCATGTCGCCATATTCTGAGAGAAAGGAAGTCCCCTCGACAGCTTGTCAGAACTTAGTCTACTGCCTTGGCTGTCTTCGTCTTGCTTTCCACACAGTACTGTACAGTCAATGAGAGAGCATACCAATATTTCGTCGTTGATGGCGTTGTAGGAATTCGAGCCTAGTCGGGGGGGGGGGGGATCAGCAAGTGGACTCGCGATGCGTGGACTGCGATCAAAGGCTTCGCGCTACCGGCCTATCATGCCTATGAGGGCACAAATTGAAGAAGAAAAGAAAATAGTCCCGAATCGGGACTAGTCAGAACTTCCAGCGATTCCCTCTCAAGGCCCTCCGTGAGAATGTCAACTTAGACCAATAGTCTGCACTGAGTCTGCATGTCAGCGCGGTGTCTATAAATAACAGGCACTTCGGGCGCCAATAACCAAATAACTAAAGTGCACTAGACTATCCCTATTGTACTCCAATGTCGAATCTGAAGTTACTGAAGTCTATCCTCCGACGTTTTTTTTTTTTTTTGTCTTTTTGATACGTGAATTTTAGCAAACACGATAGAATGAACAAATGTTCATGATAATGTGACAATTATTACTGGATTTTTTTGTTGTTGAACCATTGATCTCTTGACTGATTGATTTTCATAATTATGCGACCCCGGTAAAATCTTTCTTCGACTTTGGGGTTTTCAAGCGAGGTTCATTTTATCATGCAGAATACATACAATAGAAATAATGTCAAGTGCTAGAAAAATCTACATGTATGTTATTTCTTTCAAATGAATGTTGGTACAACAGCGTCAAATCATTCGAAATTCTTCAGATACAAATTCAAAACTTACCAATTAAATTAGCCGATCGTAATTGTATTTGTGCCGTGAATTACACATAAGACAAGCTTGTGCGTTATTGCTGTATGATAAGCTTATTGTATAATATTGACAGTAGGCCCTACACAAGCAACAATGTGAAGCAAAGGGGAAAAAGGACAGGATGTTTACAACGTAACAAACAATGGCTCGTGCTAAGTATTTTTGTCTCATATTATTGCCACCTTGATATTTTATCAATGTTATTTATTTTCTGATATCATTTTTACTGTTGGTTAAGATTGATATTTAAATCACAAAGATGATATACTAGTGATGTTAGCCACAATTGTCTCAATCAATTAGTGATCAATCATCATCATCGATGTAGGGGCAGTTAAATTTATACAAAATTAATTAGAACAACACGTTCGTCACCTTGCCGCAGCCATTCGTTCCTGCAGCGACTGGTGCTGCTTCATGTAGCTGACGTTCGTCCCCATCGCCCAGTCACCCACCGGGTGAGCCTCGGCCAAGTACACAGCGAGGAAATCGACCTGGTTTCGGAAGTCACGGGCGAGAGACGCCAGCGTGCCGCCTACTACGCAGGCCTATATATAAAAAAAAATCGCAAATGAACGTTTTTTTGCGTGCTTGTTTACATTCATTTCCGGTTTAAGAGTATGTGTCTCTATACGAAGCTTATATCTGCGTCATGGGGGGGGGGGGGGGGGGGAGACATTGCTAGGACCACAGCCTGTTTTCCATTATATTGAAGTGAGAGTAGGCCCCTATATTTTTTGACATGAGTAACATTTTTGTGCTTTTCTATGACATAGTGTCGTGTTTGGATGTGTTCCGTAACTACACGCAGGTCCATAAAAGTTCAACATCACAAATGAAAGTCTGTTGAGTGTTTGTTATTTTTTTTTCTGTTCATTAGATCAGGTTTTATAATATGTGCGTGGATCGATACTTATTAATCTAAATCATGGGCGGGGGGGGGGGGGAGTATTTATTGCCAAGACCTTATTCTGTTTTCCAAGTTACACGAGTTTGTGAAAATTATGGATGTGAGAATTTCCTTTGGACATGGGCAATTTCCGAATGCTTTTCTGTGATACGCAAAATTGGTGTCGTGTTTGCATGTGTGCCGCAACTTGTTGCCAAGTTCAAATGGCTTTTTCATAATAACCATGACATGCTGTTACTAAGGATGTATTTTTTTTTATAACAGCATGCCTTTCGACAGATGTCCTTCACACTGCATAGGCTTACATGATTATCTCATGCATATATACTCAAAGTAAAAAGGGCAACAGACAGTCTACTCTCATCGCAGCCTTGAAGAAGAAGTAGGGCCACTTTCATCCGTGTGCTGAAGAAGGACACAGGCCTTGAGAGCATAACTGAACTGAGGACAGTCATACTAGATAGTAAAGACAGGTTTGGAGGTGCAATTCCATTTATGGAAGCCAAGATGGAATAGGCTGCAAGCTATGGCTGCAGCTCGAATTAGGAGTAGTAACAGTAGTAATAGTATGGAGTAGTATAGTGTTAACACTCATGATGTTTGCACACAATACTGTGAATATACAGGTACAAGTATATTACATCATATATATATATATATATATATATATATATATATATATATATATTGAAAGAAATTGGACTGAGGCGGGACGTTGCTCTCGATCTTAGTCTCCCTTTTATTTGTCAAGCTTTCGGCCCGTCATTAGGCCTTCGTGAGGATCTACCAACGGAATAATTATTATATGAATAACCTGATGTGTCATATAATATATAATGCAATTTCATATATTACCAATCTTCTAAATCATTTCCTTTATATACACAAATCAATAATTCAATTCAATACAAATATTCAATCTAACCTCAAATCATCATCAGAATAACATCATATATCCAAAAAATATATTTGAATAGATTCTTGTATCATATTGCTGCCATATAATAATCATATTGTCTTATAATTCTTAGCATAATGTAATTTATGTACACAAATCAATCATTCAATTCAATACAAATATCCAATCTAACCTCAAATCATCATCAGAATAACATCATATATCCAAAAAATATATGTGAATAGATTCTTGTATCATAATGCTGCCATATAATAATCATATTGTCTTATAATTCTTAGCATTATGGTCACAAACAGAATCATATACATATATATCATGTTCATATGTCTATATGCATTGCGTATATGTATACATCCACATACACACACACACACACACACACACACACACACACAGACCCACATACATACGCACATGTATACATATTCACATACACACACACATACCCAAGCAAACACACACACACAACTCCGGTTGATATAATATTATCTAAATCAACATATCCTATATATTTCTTATTACCGAAATAATATAATAACCTTAACCCTGCCAAAAATATATCAACTCTTAGATCAGATGTATAAACAACAACAATTTCTATAAATTACCTGCGTGGGACTTGTATCGTTATTGTGCATCCCAGCACCCTGTGCTCATCTTCTGTTAAAAAAATACACTAATTAACATCCAATCATTCACAATGCCTCTTATTTTGCATATATAATTAAAACATCACAAGATCATATTCACAAATCCATCATACACTATTTTCCATATCATTCATATCAAATCAGATCAACTCGTGACGCTCAACAGTAATCATGAATCGTGTGATCATACAATAAATATCGACAGAATTTCACAATAATAATATTCAATCATAATATCTATTATGTTACATATAAATATACAGTTAGAAATAATCATATCAAAAATCGCAAATTCATACATTTTCCCAAATTCATCATTATACACCATTATACATTTCATTCATATCAAATCACATAAACTTATTACACTCAACTCTATTCCTCCATCTTGTGATCATACAATATATCAGTACATGCAAATGAAATCTCAATAATCACGATATATCTAACCTGAAATTTATTAGGGTGTTTTACCTGTATGTTGGGCTATATTTTGTCCTGTCTGGTCATGGCCGAGTTTTCTGCTACGGGTGTTTCACTGTGAGTCTGAAGTTAGAGTGAGGAGGTTCGGGATAAGAGCTATGTTGGGTTCATTGGTCAACGTTAATGCCATCGGGGGTCAGTGTTTTCAATTTCTTTATCCAGAAGGATTCTCCATGGAGGATTACTTGGCGGGATTTTGTTCTGATTGTTTCGATGCCTGTGATCTTTACATTGTCAATTGAGTGGTCGTGCTGGTTAAAGTGTGTTGTGTAGGGGAGGGTTTTTCGCTTGTTGGGTGTATTGTAGTTCAGTATTTCCGATTTAGTGTTGCTGAATCTGGTGTACAAGGATGTTTCTGTCTTTCCCACGTATTGTTTGTGACATTTCGTACACGATATCAAATAAATGAGCCAGTCTGACTTGCGCTGTATTTTGGATGTGATTGGGAATTCTTCCCCCGTGACATTGCTTTTGAACTTTTTGCCTTCTTTAACAAAGTTGTGAAGCATTGGCTTCGCATTTGGCAAAGCCGTTTGTGTTGTTCTCATTCAGCTGGTCATTTTTGGGGTCGCCAGAGTATGTTAGTAGGTCGCGGAGGGTGCGGGGCGTCGGTATGCAACTAACGGGGGATCCGAAAGTATCTCTGAGAGTGAAGCTGATTTATCTAGGGTTTTTTGTTCCTTTTTGAGAATTTTGTGCAGTTTGGCGGTGGCGGGACTGTATGTTAAAGATAATATGAAGTTTTGGTACCTTTACAAAGTTTCCCTGAGATTGCCTTGTCTTAGTTTGTGTTTCAGGTTAAAGTACCTTTCATATAACCAACACAGTGAGACTTACTCGCCCCAAAGTGCTCTCATATCTTAGTAATCATGCAATAATGGTTTCGGATATTATCGACGCTGTACAACGTCAATAAATACTAACGGCTCGTTCGAATCGTTCGAATCTTTATATAGCTCCCTCAACGATCATTCTGCGTGTAACTCGTGAGAACCGGATCGCCAGCACAAAACTTGTGTAGAGTTCTGTGACCGCCAGTTATCCGGGCAGTGCCGCAGCGCTAACACTCCTCTGAAGCTGTTTGTGCGATGCGGTAATGCGTGCATGCATGCGAGCGGTATGTACAGTGCCGACAATGCGTGATCACAGATTATGGTACATGAGGCGAGGATGTACGACTTGTGTGTACTAGGACTAGTAGTATGGTACACGAAGACGGGTTTGACATCTAGAGCAGCCATTGCAGGAGGGAAACAAAAACAAATACGAAGACCATAAACAGTGGTCAATCCTGCCGGAGGGGAAAAAAAGACGAGTATAGCTGCGGCAACTTTGAGGCGATCAGATATGCATCAGTATACTTTGTATACTACTAGGCGCTGCGTTTTACTCACCACCGGCCACCCTGGTTAGATCGAGGCTCGTTATGCAGCGAAGCACGGATTATACATACAGATTGTACGCGCACACAACTTGACAACACTGCGGTGGTGAGAAGTGACTTGCTGTGCTGCCAAATAAGACAGTAGTTCCTACATGATATTTTAATGTAGTTAGATATTTTTAATATTGTCTGAATTCATATGTTGGTAAACTCTCGTGATTTTAGAGGCTCCACCACAGTGCTAGACTATCACGCGGACTTGCTATGAGATAGATGACATCTACCTTGTAAGCAGCCTTAGCATGCCCTGTTCAGCAGTCGATCGTTTTACCAGGGAGGTGGTTTACCGGGGAGACGGGAACTCTCTATTCATTCAGTACTGTACATGAAGGAAGACATTACCTCAACCAGCTCCCAGCCCGACCAGATGTATGCATGAATGCAATACCCGCTCGCGCTGGTTTACGTTTGGAACAGCAACACACACACACACACACACACACACACACTCACATACACACACTCACATACACACACAGTACACACACACACACACACACACATACTCACAAGCACACTGACACCAGGGAGTGTTCCAGTCCACCTGTCTTGACACGGGTACAGAAATAGATCGAACGTTTATTGACCTTGAGTCGGGTCAGACTCACAAAAAAAGAGGAAGAAGAAACCACGCCAGAGATGGAGTGATCAGATTGCAGGGAGAGAGAGAGAGAGAGAGAGAGGAAGAGGGAAAGACACATTTTCACAAACCTGCCTCGTTATGACGCAATCGTGGAGAACAGTGCCAGTAGCTCCATGATACAGTCGAGGATGGAATCAGAGCTTGAAGCTCCTTGATGGAATAAAGCCCATCCCATACTCACGACTATAGGACTGACAGAGTTTGGATCCTGAACAAGTCACAGCAGCTTCAGCATAAACGAGTTGTTTTTTGTTTTGTTTTGTTTTTTCAAATCCAAAGTCGGTCAGTCATAGTCGTGAGTCGTATTCCAATAGTGTGCGGCGGGCTTAGGATATGTAGGTCACTCTTTGGCCTTTAGTTCGGCCTGCACTAATTTATTCATTTATTTATTTTATTTTATTTTTTTTTGTATTTCAAAGTTACGTTGGTGTTTTCATTATGCAGATGGTGCATTATAGTAGGCCTATGATAAGTGGCCTATTGGCCCCAAAACATGATTTTAGACTGAAAATAATCCGAGTTACTTGTTTTTTTTAATTTTTTTTTTTTTACATACAGATTATATTCAGATTGACAGTGTAAATCATTAATCGATTGATTTTCAAGGAAAATGGACTTACCGGATTATTTTTTTTCTTTCGAACACGCTCTTCTTCCTTCAGAGAAACACAAAACCTCCACATTCAACTCCAAAGGGAGGAAAATCAAGCTGCGCATACCGAGGTTGAGGTAACATAAGTAAATCCAAGTTCTGTGAGTTTCAGAGGAATATCGCAAGATCTTGTGGGTGGTATACTAGTACTTTAGTAAGCTTCAGTTTGATTGTAGTTATGAACTACCTATTTACGACGCCAGTGTAGCCACGGGTATGAGCATGTCGCTGTAATAATATTGTGCGACACAACAGAAGCCTGCAACATTGTGTGCGACATCCTCGAGAATTGGCGACATGCATGTTCTAACTATATAAGTGTTATTAAATTTGTGAAAAACACGTGTAAAACTTGTGGGACGACAAACTCATATGTTGGCTGAACTCTATTTTATTATTTTTTTTAAAGAATATTTTATTCTCCATCAATGGTATTTCGTTTATGCATCGATACAAGGTACTCCATCATCTCTTTATTGTTTTAGGGGGTTTCGTGTTGACAAAGTCGAGTATTTGGCTGCAAAAATTGCGGTGAGCTACCTGTGGTGTATGGCTGGTGCGTGTTCCACGTGTTTATAGGGCCATAGTGAAAATTCAAGGAAAAAAAACCTACAACCCAAACGAATTGAAACAGAACGCGCAGTGGTACGGGGAAAAGACACTGCGTGCGAACATCTTCTTTAAAAAAAAAAAAATGTCGCTACGGCGACAGGTGTATGCCTCCGCAATAATGCAGGTCTATAGTACAATGTCTTGACCATGTGTGATGACAGTTTCACACAATTGGCAAGATATTAAAATGACAGGTTTGCCACAAATGTGCTGAATGTTCACTTTCCTAGAACTATCAATTGGATGAATGATTAAAACGTCAGAGTGCAGGTATTTGGGGGAACTGATGATTTTTACTGGACTTTTGACCCTTTTATAAGTTTATGCATTGAGTAATTTTCAAGGTATTGAGAAAAAATATAAATTCAGTATCAAATGGTAAAATAGTATTATCTAAACCTGGCCTTTGACCTTTGACCTCACAGTTCCAAAGAGAATCACTGTTAGGTAGAACATGCATAAATATGTAAGTTTCATGATAATACCTTGAGTTACTTTTGAGATATGGAGGAAGAAGTGCAATTTAGCACTTTCACTTGACCTTTGACCTTTTGGCACGAAACTTCCCGCAGAATATATATTGGGTTATACATGCATACATCAAGTTAAAAAAATCCTTCAGGCATTGCATAAATATAAGAAAAGTAGTGATATTTTGAGGAGTTGACCTTGAACTTTGACCCCTGACCTTTGACCCATGACCCCCAACTTCCCTAGATAATCACTGCCCATCGGTTCATATATATACTAAGTTCCATGAAGATACCTTGAACCATTTGCGAGATATGGAGAAAAACATGAAATTTCAACCTTTTTTCACAAAATAACCTGTGACCTTTGACCTTTGACCCCGTGACCCTAAAATCCAAACAAAGTATTATCCCCCAGGATATACCCTCATACCAAGTTTGATGCAAAACCACCTCACGGTTCTTGAGACATTGACAAAAACAAAACGGGACGGACGTACGGACGGACGTACGGACGGACGGACGCCCCGAAAACAATGCCTCCGGCCACTTCGTTGGCGGAGAAAAGAGAAAAGAGCAAAATCCCACGATAGCAAGGTGCCACAGACTTGGCAAAGAGGGGGGGGGGGGGGGGGGAGGGGGAGGGGGGAGGGGGAGGGGGAGGGGGGAGGGCGGGGGGTAAACCACAAATCCGCGCGGTGGCGCATTCCTGCTGAGGTCATAAACAGTCTGGGGCCTGCGGGAATGAAAAGGATGTTTCGAAGCGAGCTCAAGTCGAAGACTCCGGGGAAGACCACTGGCAGGATTGCAATCGTTACCTGATTCTACATTTCTTTCAATCAATTGACGTAAAATAATGTCATTTTTTCTATTTTCTTTATATCTTTCCTGAAATATATCCCACTGCCCTCCAAAGGGGGAAGATTCTCTATCATTATTCTTTCTTTTCTGACGGTGACTCAGAGGTGCTTGATTATAAAAAGGGAAAATCATGTTACTGTTCGTCACTCTGCAAGTTCGTTGTTCTGAGAGAGAAACACTTTCGTTATTTTTATGGTTCCTTGATTCGAACACGGGTGTTCGTTCATCCTGAAACGAAATAAATTTCGTACCACGTATAGGACCTAATTCGTTTTCAGAATAAAAATGTTCGGATTATAACTAACGCCTTCATATTCGGAGCAACAAATGGATCTGGAACAGGAATTTGGGGACCCGGGTTGACGAACCTTATACATGACGTGTACTTATCCCCCAAAGTAATGGATACCGTGCAAAGAAATTAACGATGTCAAAAAGGGAGATTAGTTTCCCGCCAATTCCCCCTTCCGTCAATACTAAGGCTCCTACTTCGGAAGTATAGGTCTGTCTCTCGTTGCTCGATAAAGAAAAAGAAAAAGAAATGAACAACGTCAAAATAAACAAGAACAGAATAAACGCATGTTCGCCTATCGTGGGGCATCTATGCAATACTGTTACCTTGGATGATATCCTCACCCTCACCATCGTGTAATTCCTATATAAGAAAGCAATTAATAATTATGTTTTGCACTGGATGTTATGAAAATGTATGTGATCTGGTATCCCGACGTAATGTAAATGATTATGTTACATGAAGAGGGCTGTTCGTGGGTGGTATTCGAATACTGTTTTGTATAATTATGATTTCGTTATGTGTAGATTATGTGCGTATAATAAGAGTTTCATTTTAAATGGAGTTTCAATCAATTTTATTATTCATGTCAAATTGGATTCCTCGGAAGACCATCACGACCATGAATGCCGAGTTGCGAGCAGGGCAATCCATACGTTTACCTTTGGTTATAATACCATGTTATTATAGCTGAAATGTATCATTGTTACCTTGGGACTTTACGGTGAATCATTTATTAACAGACAATCAAATATCTCCCACTGCCCAAGGGGAAACATATCAAACTAAGAATGACATTCATTTTTGCTTTTAAGATTTCCCCTCCCGTCTGACAATAATTTTCTGAAACATCCACCAGTGCCGGATGTAGAATGTTTATTCCGAAGGTGATATCCGACAATGAAGTACAAAGGCTTGATACTCCGATGAATTAGAATCACAAGCTTACGCAATGCTATTTTACGAAGAACACTCTTCGGATATATGTTGAAGATTAGTGCCTAAACATTACCTATAAACCAAAACAATCGTAGCATATGTATACTAGCTAGGCCTTCTAAATAACCAATAAAACATTTAAACGAATTAATAATTGCCTATAAATAATCGGCAGCACCCCTCAAATATTTCAAGAAACAACTATATGTCTTGTGCAAAACAATTCCTGCATATTTTTTGAATGTGGCAAGATATAATGCGAACATGAGATTGTGAGTTATAAGAACAATTTCAATATTGAGCTGAGTTCAGCAGATGTCATAAAATATCTTCGGATCTCGTTCATGAGGACATGCCAGCAGAATTTGGGTAAATGAAATGCAGCCATTTCCACTGGAACTAATGGTAGATCAATGTTATTGCCGTATCCTTGGAGTAAAATGTCGCCGGGGCGCGGGACAATTCATTGTGGTGTCTTCGAAGGAAACATCACCGGAGCAAGTGTTGGTGGTTCAGTCGTCGGCGGAGCAATCATTGTCGACGGAGCAGATGTCGTTGGGGTGATGTTGTGGAGCACATTCTCGCGGAGCGAATTAATGTCAGTGGAGCATAAAGACTGACCTCTCTTTGATACATACGTATACTCATGGACACAAAAGAAACATTAGCCAATGGTATAAAGGGTATAGTGGTCGGACATTTCCATCGCCTTGATGTTACCATTTTGCAAAGAATCTACAAATTTTAGTAACATACATTCACCAAAATTAATGTCATACCGTACATTTCTGGATGCTGAAAATAATTAGAAGCTGACCTATTTCACTCAGCGTGACAAAGGTGAAAAGTTTACGTTTTCTCTGTTGTTCCGGATTAAAGAAAAACAAAATAACGTCACCATGATTAATTTCCTATTATGACAATGTGTGGGAAGGGATAATGTGTTATTCATATTTTTTGCGGTACATCAATGATCATTGATGCGACTTGACTTGACATCATCTTGAAGTTCATCAGGACGTGTTTCCAGTGACGTTCATTTACTGGTGCTACATAGGGACAGCATGTCATGTTTTTACGGAGCGTTGTTCAATCTGTTAAAAACAATATAAAAAACATACATAACGATATGTGCACAGGAAATTACAATCCTCTGATAATTTATGACAATAATAATGAGATGTGATGTTTATGGCTTATTTGCAATACATTGCACTCCCGTTACAACGAACACGGTAATAACGAAGCAAAACTTCTGTTCCCAAAATGTTCGCCATTAAAGTCTGTGTTAAAAAAATTCGCTTATAACGAACACGTTTATAGCGAAATTTTCGTTATAACGAAGTCTTTTCCGAGCGCCACTGACAAAGAGAAACAAAAGAAATGTGCTCTGTTATAACGAAATGCGGATCGCTTCCGAAAATACGTAGCGGAACAAGCATTTATAGCGTCTCTGCGTGGGCGAATGCTTCACAATACTGCGTTTTCGATCCGTGTGTCACGCACAAGTTTTCGAGGAGAACTTGCATTATTGTTAAACAATCTGACAATAATCTGAAATTGAGTAAGGTTCCTTATTACAAAACACAAAGATTCTGATACACCTAAATGTCCGTTAGATCGGAAATGAAACAGTGTTTGTTCACGAACATTTTGGCGTTATTCCAAAGATTCGTTATTCCGAAAAAAAAATAAAAATATGGTTCTTATTACGACGGTGCGATTGTCCGAAAATGATAGGAATTCCAAACATTCATTGATTGGAACATTAAAAAAACAACAACCTAAAACAACAACAAAACAAAAAAACCCCAAAAACAAACAAACAAACAAAAAACGTTTCGTTAATC
Source organism: Diadema antillarum (assembly GCF_040938485.1). Lineage (NCBI taxonomy): Eukaryota > Metazoa > Echinodermata > Echinoidea > Diadematoida > Diadematidae > Diadema > Diadema antillarum. The sequence goes on from NW_027271476.1 coordinate 40,584, forward strand.
CAGAAAAGAAAAGGTAAGTCCACTAACAAATCTTAGGAATTGCAAACCTTATAATCGTCTTATAAGAAAACTGAACCTTCGAAATACGTAACCTGTGTCATTTTTTTTTTTAATTAACAAACCTTCCACGGAATGACAAACTTTATTACATTTTCGGATTAAAAAACCTTCGCAACAACGAACCTTCGGAATAGTGATCCTTTCTCAGTTAGTAAATTACAAACCTTTGGAATGACGAACCTGATCATTTTAATTTCCGATCGACGAACCTTCGGACATTACAAACAACTTTATGCTCTCTTTTAATTGTAATATTCAAACGAAATTTAAAAGGTCCCATTCCATTTTACATAGCTTTCCAGTGTATTCAGCAAACAGAACATCATAATTTATATGCGTGGTTTCCTTGTTTTCGTTTAATATTGTATTTGTTCACTTATAACGAAACTTCGTTATAACGAAAGAAAACTGCCCCCATGCCCCCTATAGGGTATAGTTAGTTCTCTTTTCTTTTAAAATGTATATCATCAAGGTTCTGCAGTGACCACGGGTATATTATTTTTTGATATTTGTTTTTAGGAAGGAAACAACCCCGTAACGAGGGGGCATTGGTGGCACGAGAAACTGAAGGGGAAAAAATGCATGGGGGAGCCTTTTTTTCCTATTCAGCCGATTAATCCCGAGTGGGGCACCAGAAAGAAATAAAAAAGAAAGGATGCAATATATATATCTTATATATATATATATATATATATATATATATATATATATATATATATATACGTGTGATACATACCTGATGGCATACGTGTAGAGCTGTCCACCGTTGCTTGTTATACCGGTCGAACACGAAGCCACCTCGATCACTACTGATTATAGCTTACTATAACACGAAGCCCCCTCGATCTCCATTGGGATTGTGTTATGTGAAAGAGATTGCATAAGATTATGCTCTTGTCATGACATTTGTCATCATGAAAAAAGGGAAAAGACGGTCGCACAATCACAGATGGAAGAGGTCTTTGATTTGCTTTGTTGTTGTTGTTGTTGACAAAATTGTCTCACAGAATCACCTGATAAGCAAACAAACCAGTCCTCTTCACATTAATTTTTTTCTGCCAATTCTCTCCACAAAATTGGCCGCTAAGCAAAAACAACAACAACAACAAATAATAATAATACAAACAGAACCAGCACATGACTGTGGTAATCAATTCCATCAAATCACCTGCCCAAACAACAAGCAAACATGTTATACATAAAACGCATATTAGGCCCTACTAATTGTAAAAACAAACAGTCAGTAAAACAACTAGAAAACATAACATTTCGGAATACGTCTTTCTTGGTCAATCAGGCCTGCGCATACTACGCTACGAAAAAAAAAAAATAAGAAAAAAATGTCCGGCATAAAATGCTACATGCCAAGCGTCAATATCCATGATAGGCCTATGCCTACTCTGATGGCAACGTTGACCATGTAGATAATCGTCATTAACAATCGGATTTTCTATATTATGTTAGTTAGCGATTTTTTTTTCTTTTTGACTAGACAGCCCATTCATTGTCAGAATGAGCAAAAGAAAAAAAAAGGCTGTGAAGACTATTTTTAAAAAAAAATTCTTTCATTTTTTTGTTTAAATCTTGACCTGACAGCACATGTCGAGAGAAGTGTTTTTCTTCGATAAGCATATAAACATGGCAATTGAACATTATTCTAGAAGAACGCTACATGTAACCCATCTTGCAGCACAGTTCCATTACACACTCTTTGACTGCACACAGTACACAGGTACCACGTGAATGGAGCAATGAAGCAAAAACAAACAAAAACGAAAACAAAAACCCGAAAACAATAATAATCTAAACAGGATTAGCATTTCTGTACAATCTGTCGACAAATCATCTGCTCAAACAAAAAACATTGTCGCGTTCTGCACAAAACGCATATAGGCCCTATTAAATCTGTAAAACAACAACAACAAAATAAATAACCCGAACCTTTCGGAATCCATATAATTCTTTGACACTCAGACCTATGCTATTTACGCTAAGAAAAAATGGACAAATGGAAAAATGTCAAGCATAAATGCTACGTTGCAACTGATATACGTCGATGTAGGGCAATTTGTCAATCAGCTGCAATAACATCTCGACGGAAGAATTTCATGAATTTGAATAAAATTAATGCTTCGTGCCAAGCGTCATGTACTGCACCAACTCTGGCAACGTATAGTTTATAGACGATCATCAGTAACAACCGAGCTGGGTTTGTTTTTGTTGTTGTTGGTTTGTTGTTGATGTTTTAGTTAGGTTTAGTCGGCGATTGTTTTCTTTTTTTACTTGACAGCTGATTTATCGACATAATCGGCCAAAAAAAAGAAAAAAAAAGTGCAGACAATTTTTGATTTCAAACAACAAAACCCAAAATAATATTAATAGTAATCAAAACAGGATTAGTGGTCATCAATATTATTCTGTCAACAGATCGCCTGACAAAACAAAACAAAACAAAACGAAAACACAATTAAACACGTCTTCCATAAAACGCATATAGGCCCAACTAATTTGAAAAACAATCAGTAAAAGTACGCTGAGAAAAAAAGAAGAAGAAAAGGAATGAAATTGAGAAAGAAATGCTCAGCATATACAGGCTGAAGCGTCAACTATGGCAACGTTGACCGTGTGTAGATCATCAAGCTGTTTTTACTTCTGTAGGTTTAGTTGACGATAATTAGTGCATTTTTTTTTATTGGACTGCTCATTTAGGCTATGGACAGAGTTGGCAAAAACGATGCAAAGATTGTTATTGATTTTTTGATTTGGCTTGTCAGCACTTACGGCGAGAGAATTGCTTTTCTTTCATCACAAATGATATAGTGTAAAAACCATGGCAAATTGAACAAGACCCTGTCGCCATTACACGCCGGCCGCAGTAACTACGCACAGAACACAGGTAGGCCCTACCATGCTGGACAAACAAATCAAAAAAACAAAAAAAAAACCCTAAAACGACAATAACACAAACAGGATTAGCAAATTTGGTTGTCAGTTCTCTCGACAAATCACCTGACCAACAACAAACATGTCCTACAATCGCAAAACGTATCTCAATAGGCCCCACTAATTTGAAAATTACAATCAGTAAAAAAAAAAACAAACAAACAGAAAAAAAGCAAAACAAAAATCCTTTCGATTTCGGATTATGTCTTTCTCTGACAATCAGGCCTATGCAACTAAAAAAATAAATAAAAAAATTAAAATTAGAAATGAACAGCATGTGGTACGTGCGGAAGCGTCAACATCTACCGACTGCATGGCAACTTTGGCTGTGTAGATGATCATCAGTAATAAATACATGAGAGCTGTTGTTCTTTCTTAGGTTTACTTGGCATTTTTTCTTTACTTGATTGTGTGATCATGTATCGTCACTAACAAAAGGATCGTTTCCCTCATTTCAGTCTTGTTTTGCAGATGTGCCTTTTTCAGACAGAAATGTCTTTGAATAGATACAGATGATGAGGAGCAGCAATACCTGAGATCATGAGAAATTTTGTGTCAATCATGCACGGCCACCTGTAGGCCTACATCTCAAAAGCGTCTCAAAGACAGTTTTAGCATGCTTTAGGGTACTGCTTTGATCCCATGATTGTCACCGCAAGCAAGCCGGGAGAAGAACAAGATGGAGATTCGATAAATCTAAAACTATATGCGCAGAAGAAAATAACGCAGAAAAATCAAATGAAGTGAATGTGCAGTCTTGAGGTGTATGTTAGGAAATCATACCTCAAAGCAAACACTTTCGCTAGGGAAAAGCAGGCAGTTTTTAAAAGAAATGATGGAAGAATGATTGTCACTTGTGATCTCAATATTTCACTTTTCCGTAGCATATTCCAGAGCACAAAAAAAAAAGAAGGAAAAAAAAAAGGATCGGTATTCGTAGAGGACAGGTATATCCTGTAGGGAAGGTACATTGTATTATGCGTGTGCAAAAATGTGTACGATGAATGTCCTTGTACTAGTAGGCCTATATTAGGTCCATGGCCTGTCAACAAATCACCCGACGAACAACAAACATGTCCTTCACAAAACGTACAGGCCCACTATTGTTTACTCTTTTTTTTTTTTTTTTACTTGGAAGCTCATTTATCGACAGAATAACAAAAACAAGAAAAATGGGAGGGCTACCTTTGATTGTTTGTTTCAGTTATTTTATCTGTTCTTGTCAACACATAATATGGCGAGAGAATCTTATTGTTTATTATAGCATGAAAACATGGCAATTGAACATGCATTTCGGACCGCCTCTATATAGATCTGCAGAACAGTCCACTAACACGCAGCTCGCAGCTGGTCGTATGAATACTAACAGTACATAATACGTGTAATACGTTAGTAGCTTGCAACGGGGCGAACGAACGAAGCCAGCTCGCTTGCCATGGCCACGCATGTACCATCCACTAGTACAGTGATTGGCATTGTCATAGCGAACGGAAGCCAGTACGATATCGCCACGGACTACATTGTTCAGTGGACTGAATCCACTCTTTGGTGGAAGCATGACTAGCAAAGAGTATCGACTTTTTGGTGGAAGCAGGGAGGTCCCTGGTGGAAGGCAAAGAGTGGGGAAAGCGCGTGGGGCATGTGTACAATATGGGTACTAGATAGCATGCTCATGGCCACCGTACCCACATTCGCATGCACAGTATACGGTTGGCCCATGGCCATCCATGCCCCCATGATACGTACACACAACATACACCGCACAGGGGTATCGTTCGATCGTACACTACTGGACGTCGGACATAAAACGCACACAGTGGCTATACACACAATGTACGCAGTTGTCGACAGCTTGCTCTGCTATAAACGGATCGCGGATCGTAGCCTCTGGGATGCGGTCGCGCTTGTGTACAGTACACTTCAGTAGTATATCACAGAGCTCTCTCAAGACTTCTGTAAGTAGTATAGTATCAGTAGTATCCGAAAACCGACTTTCTTCTCGGGACCGCAAGGGGGCGTTGTGAATCATGCGCTCGAGACCAAATCCTTCCGTTTAAACGAGCCGTTATTTTGCGAGAGTCACTACTGCAGTTCTCATCTAAATTGACGTTCTAGTAATCAAACATGAGTTATAATGCTCCCTAAGCATCATACTGACTAGCAGTTATATCCTGATACTTTGAATCATGGTTTCACTCGGTGAAATGCACCTTAACAGGAACTCCATTTTATCTTTAAGACGAATGGGGTTCTTTCTAAGGGGGGCCGTTCTTTTTTGTCAAATAATGCTAATTATGCTAAGAATTATAAGACAATATGATTATCATATGGAAGCATTATGATATAAGAATCAACTTATATATTTTTTGGGATATATGATGTTATTCTGATGATGATTTGAGGTTAGATTGGATATTTGTATTGAATTGAATGATTGATTTGTGTATATAAAGGAAATGATTTAGAATATTGGTAATATATAAAATTGCATTATATATTATATGACACATCAGGTTATTCATATAATAATTATTATGTTGGTAGATCCTGACGAAGGCCTAATGACGGGCCGAAAGCTTGACAAATAAAATCGAGACTAAGATCGAGAGCAACGTCCCGCCTCAGTCCAATTTCTTTCAATATATATGCAACCAACAATGAGGCACAGCGCACGTTCGGGACCCAGGGAACTATTTCTCACACACTATATATATATATATATATATATATATATATATATATATATATAATAAAGTAACAAAACTGCAACAAAGTTCATGCTGTATTCACCAACGGTTTATTTCTTCACACAAATTTTTCGAGCGTCTCGCCGCCCTTTCTCAAGTGTTGATACAAAGGGCGGCGAGACGCTCAAGTTGGTAAATACAGCATGAACTTTGTTGCAGTTTTGTTACTTATCTTTTTATCTTGCCGACACGTGGACTACCTTATCAACATATATATATATATATATATATATATATATATATATTATATATATATATATATATATATATATATATATATATATATATTGCATGTATTCATTTCAATGACTGCCCCGCAAGTAATCAGGAATATCTCACCCGAAGCGGGGGTCAGGAAGCTGACGAAGCCAAAATCATTAGCGGGTGACCCTTGTTCACGTGCAGATCTTGAAGACTAACTGTCGATCCGCCCAAGGTTACGAGGTTCAAGTCGGGAACCGTGTCGCCGACGGCTACCGCGTTGGTTTTTGCCAGAATTGTTCTGATCGTATTGGCATCCGCTAACTCCTTCATCACCTGTTTGTGTATTCAATACGGAAGAAGGTGGATATACATGGGAAATGTTGATAACAATATGACAATAAGAACAATATAATGATAACAATATTAATTGCTATCGTTGATGACGATAATGATAAGAAAGGTGGCAATGACCTAAGGTCAAACATACTGACAGTGACATACCATTACTCTCCTCACAGCTACGCCTACCTCTGAATTATCTGTTCGTTGTACCGTCATCTAGCGGAGAAACAGGTGCCATTTCATCCAGAGTAGCTTCACCGGTGTTACGGCAGCTTCTCCAAAGGGTTCTGACATTGTCAATGATATAACATCGCTAACGTCGAACGTGATAATGCCACTATTTTATTTTTCAGAGAATGCAGTGCAGACCCGACCGTTGGTGGGATTAGAACAGGACAATAATGTTCGTATTTTATCTTTCTACACTGTCTTTTTATGTATTCAAGGCTTTTACGTACAGTCTGCATTCATATTTTGTTTTTTAAAAAGAAGTTGCTTGATGAGGTTGCTGACCCACTATCATGAATGTGGTGAATGTGTCAAACGATTGAGTTAACTCAGTCGGTAGCGCGTCTGCCTCATGATGCAAAGGACAAATGAAGGACCTGGGTTCGATTTCCGGGTCCCATAATGAGCAATGTTGTGTGTAATTATCCCGTCGCCTGTAGTAAGAGACAAAACACTCTGTCCCTCGCGGATATGACATGAAAGGGAGGTCTAGAGCGTGAGAGAGTCATAACTAATGTATGTCAATACTTCGCTTCATTTATTCACCGCAAAGAGCAGGGTGTTTGTCCGGCGGAGTGGTCCACCTCACATCCAACTGAACCCCATCAAAGCTAACCAGCTGCTTTTTGCAGCTGAATATGGGCTACTATCTCGCTATCTTTTCATAATAGAAATGAAACAAGCAAGCAAACAAACACCTGGTGTAGAAAAAGAATCAACTTTGGAAGAAAGAATTTTAGCTGTGGAATTCAAGAGGCAAAGAAAAGTTTTATTGAGATTGCGCAGTTCCTTGAAAGTTGTGTCGAGTCGGTCAACTGATGGTGGGCTAAAGAAAAGCAGCCTGGTCTCACCTCTTTCGCCAACAAAGAGGTGATCATTCTATCACTTGATCTACTCCCACTTCGCCTAATGGTCATGTAGTCTCAACCCACATGGTCTAATTCTGTTTCGTCTACGAACTATCGTCTATACAGGGCGGCCCAAATATGACGGAACACCTAAGATCTTTAATTTCAGCAATATTGCTGCAAATGTGCCATTATTTTGCACAATATTAGGAAAGCCATTCATTTTCCAATAGAATGACACCAAGTTCTTTAATTTTGGTCAATGTGTTATGATTTTAGGACCATTTTTGTCAACCCTTGCAATTTTCAAAATGTGATCATTTTGCACTCTCAGAGATGCCGAAACCAGCGAGAATTCGGCTTGCCATAGAACCAGTAGCATTCACAATTATATTCACAATGACATTCACATTATTCACAATGATAACGGGCAATAACAATCACCTTCCGCCCCACATTCCACACATTGTGAACTAATTTTGAAATTGCTACAGATGATGAAAATTGCCCAGTATAACGTTAGGCCTAAAGTTGTCTTGTGAGTGTAGATCTAACCGTTAGGGCCTGTGTCCCACTTATCGAGACATATGCCTACTGAGTTCAAAGACAGAGGTAAAAAGACAAACAGGCGTAGACTAACAAATAGTCCAATTCAAAGGTCTGGTCCAGCACGCACACTAAGCAGACCCCTATTTAAGTCAGCCGGGTGGCCTATCCTGAAGCCTAACGTAAGTAGCGTCGTTACTGGACTTGAGCCTAATGTTAGAACTAATTAAAGTCGTTATTGGACATGAGCCTAACGTTATTATGTGTCGTTAGTTAGTAGGCCTAACACTACAACCAGTAATGTACTCTTCTGTAAAGCGTAATCAAGACCATCTAATGTAACATATATCGACTATAGTAGTTGGTGGAATTTAACAATCTTTGGAACGCCAGGGAGTCACATTTTTCTCTCGTGATCATTATTTTCCCTTGGGAAAATATAACTCCTGGCGGTCCAAAGAATGTTATATTCCACCCCGTACCAGTCAATATCTGTATAATATTACAGATTATATCATATCATATCATATATGTTATACTATATCACATTATAAAACCTCTCTGATGAAAGATAACGTTGGAAGAAATCATCAGAAAGTGGTAAAAACTTATGAGTAAAACTGACATTAAGAGAAAGAGTCGTTTCATTGTCAATTTTTCGGTTGAAGAAGATTTATCTGCATCATTTCCTTGCAGGAAGGGGTGTCACTTTCACGAATTTCTAATCTACACATGATTCACTTGCTTCAATGGCAGTCCTAAGCCATGACTTAAATGATGACACTGAAGACAAGAAAAAGAAATCTTCATAAACTCTAGAGCCGTGTCGTTCACTGAAGCGCACAACACGGGCGCAAGAGCGTCTGCCTCCAGACTGCCAGATCCAAAGGACCCGATCGATTTCCGAGTCTAACTGAGCAATGTTGTGTATAATCATCCCGTAACACTCTCTGTACCTCGGATAGGGCATAAAAGGGAGGTGTCGCGTGTGTGAGAGAGTCACAACTCATGCACACACAAAAAAAATCGCTTCATTCATTTATTCATCGTTAAGTGCAGGGTGCATAACTTGATAAAGTGGTCCCGTCTCACATCTAACTGGACCCCATGAAAGACCAACGAGACGGTGCAACTGGGAAAATGGCACGAACAAACAAAACAACAAAAATCTGCCCAGTACAGACTGGGAAGGGAAAATGCACGTTTGACCCTCCGTATCTTATGCTACGTTCATCATTGACACACACATAAACACAAACCAAAGAAGAAAACAAAACAAAAACTATGAAAATCAAAGCTTCTCCTCATTTAAGACGTTTTAAGCTGTTTTTTTTTTTTTGTTCATTCTTAACTTATTTGATAGAGTCTACGTACCATGGGACAATCGTTGTAGCAAGCGAGTCCAAGTGCCCTCAGAGTGAAGATTTTGTCTAGTCCAAACATTGGTTTCAGATGACTCAATCCATTTTCATCGAGGAATTCCAGACTTAGCTCCAGCTGGGCTCTCTGAAACGATTGATTGATTATTGAGATATTATACTTACTCTTTTATCCTTATTCGATTGGTTATTGTCAATATTTGACAGAATTGAATTCAATTTTGTTTATATACAAACATACTGAGACGGGGAGAGAGATCTCCCTCTCCCCCGAGTATCTCCAAGTTGTTGTTCCACGTATTCTTGCTGACAACTACCTGAGAATATGATTCATTACACCAAACTTCTTCTTTTTTTTGGGGGGGGGGGGGGTGGGGCCTCCCGCAGGCACGGCAGGGGAGGGAGATATGCTGTCCATTTGTATACTGGCAGAAAATACCGGCCAAGTGTGTAGATTTTTTTCTTTTGTTTTATTCAATTTAATCTTCATTTCTAATTTAATATATGAATATAGAATACATGTGAATATGATGGGGGGGGGGGGGATGGTTTGGGGGCTATGTTGTCCGTTTTTTATATTACATCATGCTGGCAGAAAATATTAAAAATGCGTCTTGATAATGCGTTGAATAAAGTATACAGTTCCATAAGACATAAAGATTATAGCCTACTCGCCACTACTTTATTGGTCATGCTGATGCTTCATTAAATCCCTATGGTAACTCAATTGGTATGAAGATGATTGCTATTGACATCTCAGAAAGTATTACAAGTCGTGTAATCATTCATATGTACATGTATATCTAGAGACAGACAGACACAGAGAGAGAGAAATGTGTGTGTGTGTGTGTGTGTGTGTGTGTGTGTGTGTGTGTGTGTGTGTGTATGCGTGTGTGTGTATGCGTGTGTGCTTCTTTACCTGTGACTCGATGAATACGTTTGCATCGCGGAAGTCCAGCTTTTCGTCGAAAATCTTCTGAACTTCCTCCTTATTAAGATACTCCCTGTACGCCTTCAACGTCTTTGTCGCTGTCTCGGGCTGACCGAGCACCCTAGGCATCGCTAGGGGCTTGCCTCCACGACCAGGCCCTCCGGGACCAGATTGTCCCGACTTCATTGCCGCACGAATCTTCGCTCCGAGGGTGGCGTAGTCGATTCCATGATCGACTGCCATCATGACCGCCTGACGGTCAACACCGGACGTTGTTACTGACGACGAAGCAGCGGCTTCGCCAGTCTATTTTATATGAGTGCAATGAGTGAATAACAATTATCATCGATTATTACTAGAGCACGTCAGAGAAGTTTGAGTAAAGTCGGACAGTCTGTTCAAATGTTGAGTTTTTAAAGTATTGGTGTTGCCAATGCTTGACGAGAAGATTACGATGATACAAAGAAAATTTAAAGAGATCTAGATATATTTTCATTTTTGTAGCGTAAGAAAGACCTTGAATTATCTCTTTAAGAAAACAGGGGAAATTTATTACACTTAACATTCTATGCCAGTTGATGAAAGAGGAGAAAATGTTTCAATGACATAGAAATAGAAAATGAGAAAAAAAAATAGACCAAAAAAAAAAAGTTGCCTTGCACCCTCCTTTCGTGTATCAACACACTGACATGTTTAAATGATAGCTAAGTTACGCAAAACGACACATATTTCAATTTCGCTGGGCTGGATAAGTTTTCTAGGGTAAGATAGAACTCGCGGACTCAAAAGTCATCAGACATCAACACTCGTACGATTAACGTCATTATCTACAAAAACTAGAACATCGGCGATATTTACGTTAATCAATATTGCTGCAGCATAGGAGCTGATTGTTGTAGCTCATACTGAAGATTATGCCAGCCAACTCTTATCAGATCTTTAAGGCCGTGTCACGCCTTTCCAGGCAAGCTTTGCGTGCGACTTGCGAAGAACGATTTTTACTACCCGGAGGACAGTGGTCCCCGCAGATGACCCGCACATGACAGTACCTAGCACGTATCTCCCTCGTAGTCGCCCGGAGGTGCGCACGCAATTCGTTTTACCCGCAACCATGTTTAGGCCCTATCACACCCTTCCGGGGAAGCTTTGCTGGCTTGTTGCGTGTGGGGATTTTCCAGCATACCGGACAATTTCTGAGGGCGGACACGGATTTGGGCAAATCAGTGCATGTGTCTGACTTGCTGGACGCGTTCTATTTAAATTCTACTTGCGGGTATACTGTGTGACCTTTGTGCCAGGCGCGTGGGGGCTGATAACTCAGTGAAGGAATTCCTCCGAAGGAATGACAGAAGTCCCACAGAACTTGCAGAATGTCAATATCTTGGCCGCATAAGGAAACTGCGAAGTAACTTCGTGGGAGTTGCCCACGAGGTGCTGCCGCTAAGGGCCTCCTACTGGCGTTCTACGTGAATTTCTGTGGGTAATCCCCGGGATTCACCCGGAAAAAAAGTTTTGGTCATGCTCTAAACTTGGCTGCGGGTAAATCGGGCCTGCATGCGCACCTCCGGGCAACTACGGGCGAGATACGCGCTAGGTACTGTCAAGTGCGTACAAACTGCTGAGAGTTCCAGGTAGCAAATTTGTTTCCCCGCAAGTCAACCCGCAAAAGTTCCCCAGATACGGTATGACAACTAAGATCTTGAGCATGCTAAAAACTTGTGCCGAGTGAGTCGTGGGGGTTCGCTCGCAGAGGTACACTCAGAACACCAGTAGGAGACCCTTACCAGCAGCACCTCGCAGACAACTCCAACGCAGGTACTTCCCAGTACCCGTAAGTCGCTCGTAACAGAAAACGAATCGGTTTCAAAGCTCTCACGCAGGTCACACCGAATACATGCAAGTAGAAGGTAAGCAGCACGCGTCAAGCAGGTTAGACACAAGTGGAAAAATCGCAAACATTCTTGTCCGCCCGCGGAAAATTCTCCTATTCTCCAAATCCCAACTCGCAACAAGCCTGCTTAGCTTGCCTTGAAAGGTGTGACACGGCCTTAACGTTTATATTTCAACGTTTATATTCTTCATCTGAAGAATATTGCACGAATCGACACTTGCAGAAGGCAAGCAGACAACTAATTCCATGCCCACTGGGTATGTTCTCAGATCTAGACTAGGGCCTGTCTATAGCTCTCTATACCTTGACTTTTAGTCAGCGAGGAAAACTCGCATGTTTTAATCTACACATAAAACTCACGAAATTTTGAACAGGCTTGAATGTGAAGCATATTCATGCATGCAGTAGGCTCATGGTGATCATACAATACTTCGTCCGTTGAGAATGATAAGGGCGTTAAGTTGTCACAAAACCCATAGTGTTCGAGACAACTTAACGCCCTTCTCATTCTCAACAGACGACTTGTACTTATAACTTAAGCAGGCAAGAAGAAGGTGAAGTTAGAAAATTGGCGCCTCGTGGGGAGACTTCAATGGAAAATGACATAGTATTATACCTTTTTATTCGCAGCGGCGATCCAACTTGGAGCCCGAGCTCGACTTGTGAAGCACTTTGCGTAATATCAAAAGGGAACCTTTTTTGATTGCCCAAAGAAGAGACTGGCTTATGTAGTAATGTACCTCCTCGTATAAGCAATTTTGCCAACCCTGTGTGCTATTTTTATTTCGTCGCGCCATTGTTACGCATCGTGACCTTTGAACGTTGTTCTATTCAAAGGTGTCACCGTGAATCTAATTCTCAGAGTCAGACAAATGGTTGCTTTTTTTTAACCTGTTTCATGTGTCATCTAGTGGATGTGGATAAAGCAATTTCAATGATAAAAGAAAAACACTGTAAATACCGATTAACATAAAAAATCAAACAAGTAATGATAGGCAATAATTATTTGTTGTGGAGCTTCATTATATCATTAGAAACTTTAGCTTAATCAATCAACTCACTACGATATCTGGAATTGAACAATTGGGACATCTTTAAAGTGTTCGGTCTTATTCTACAATAGGACTTAATGAGTTTATTTATGACATTAGTCAATGTATGGCACTCAAATAAATAGTGAAATTCATCACCGAGTCTATTAGAATTACATAAATTACAAACACGATCACAATATTCAATTCCCACATATCTACCAGTCACAATTGGCAATCTCTGGTTGGCACAACGAAATTTTGCAAGTTTGTCTGAACACGCTATAAAGTTTTACCAAGTATGAATCTAAACATAAATTCGTTTTGAAGATCCTGTAATTGGTACAGCATGTACTGTTTCTTATCCCCGATTGCCAATTTTGTACAAATGCTTTAAAAAAGTTTTATCGAAGACTTAATCCACGAAGAATTTACGTTATCAAAATTATTCCTAAGAAAAGACATTCCTAACTAATTAACTGTATCATAACTTTCAACAACCATGGCGATGAATATATCTAATACTTGTGTAATCATGTGTGAGTGTGTGTGTGCGCGCGCGTGCGTGCGTCGACGATATCTCAGAACAGTCGTTATTACCCGTTATCTGGTTATTAGTAGGCCCTACCGATCATTAGTAAAAACATATAACCGCTTGACATGTTAGGCAAAATGAAAGACTGGTCACGTGATTGCTCTCAGCCAATCATTAACTAGGATCCATATTGATATCTCATAACACAGAATTAGAGCAGATATCAATTATATCAAATTTGTGATTCCATAATGAGTGGTAAAATGTACTACGAGTTAAATTCGAGCCAAACATCCTTTATCAAACTGCAGTGGTGTGGTGATAACTTGCAATACACTGTATAGTAAGAACTACAAAAGTTCCCTACCATGAGACCTTGCGCTAAGTATGTTTAAATAATTAACGTCTTTGGAAAGCTGTTTTCAGTTGTTTTTCCGGGAGAAGTACTGAGTATGCTAGAAAGTAGTAAGCCTATATCCTGTTATTCCAAATAATTTTGGAAAGGAAACGTTAGTATTGGCGGAAGCTTTATATCGATTTGTCCGCTCAAAGTCACGCACCTTTCACAGATTAATCAACGTAACATTGAGTTCAACTTGTTGAAGTGAATACTAATAATGATCTTTGTAATACCTGTGCAGATTGAGGCTAAATATCTCGTATACGTAGGATACGTGGTGATGAGTTCGCAAAGAGTGATGGAAACATACCATAACAGCTGCAACTCAACTGAGATTAAACGTACACGCACACACACACATACACACACACACACACACACACACACACACACACATGAGTCCCAAGGTGCCTTGTACCGTATTAATTCATTCGTGCATTTGTTCAATTATTCATTTATTCGTTTTCAACTTAGAACATAAATGTACAAAGTATGTCTTCTTAAAAGAGAGAGAGACCAATATATACCATACTGTAAGTACAACATAGTTCCTATATTAAAATACATAAATCACACAATGACTCGTTAAGCCAAGATACATGATATTTACTGAATAATCTAATAAAAGGCAGGGCTTGTAATTCATTATCCCGACAACAATAAGTATCAACATGGTACGGAAAAATGTTACCTTCAGAGAAATGTATATACACAGTGATAACAACACTTCGATGAAACTAAAAACCCTAACGGAGCCCTACAGGAGGTTGCCTTCTTGCAGCAAGAAGGAATGGAAGAGGGGAAGGAGGGATGTAGGAAAGAATCATAAGTCAATTTTGAAACGGATTACTACTAGATGTTACAAAAAATATTTCCCACTTTTGATTCATAATAGTTAAAAAACTTTATAAAATGGGTTCAAGAATGTAGCCAATAGGAAGCGCTGAAATGAGACACACCTCCTTCCTTTACTTCAGTACAATTGCACTGCCTGTAATCCTATGGTAGATTGCCGATCGTCTGTGCGCGCGGCGGCTCCTTTGATGAATTGCATGCATACGCGTACGCGCTGTCAATCCTGTAAACAACTTCTAGTTCGGGCTGCCGGCCGGCCGGCCTGTCTTCCCTTGTGCATAACATATGTGGCGTACGTACGTATACTGTACTATACGTACACTTTGTACAGTACAGTAGACCAAGCGTTATGGGACCGGACGCGTACATGGAGTCTCTTTGAAGAGCAAATCCAACGATTTAGCAGGTTAATTCTCACGCCGTTTTCAGAGTATGTTGTCTAGTAGGCCTATATGAGGAGTCTATATCAAGTCTTTAAGGTAAAGGGTGCATATTCTATGTAAAATAAGTAAGTTTTCATGTGGGTGTCCGGAAACCCAACCCCCCATTATACTTATACTGTATGTGCGGGACTTCCGCGAGTGCGACGTGCGTAAAAGTTTGGGACGAACATCTTCGGACGTCTTGACCCACAAAGGTACGTGGAAAACGCTGAAAAATGATGTTAGTTTTCGAATTTTCGACCCATTTTATAAAACAAATGATGCACAGGATTATTTCGTGGCGTTAGTGTAGGCGTAGCTCACTCGAGGGTATTTACAATGTAGTGCAACATGCACTCGGCTTCGCCTCGTGCATGTTTCACAATTGTAAATACCCTCGAGTGCACTACGCCTACACTAACGCACTCTATCCTGTGCATCATTTGTATAATATATCAGACAAGGCAAGTGCCATAATGTGTCTCGCCCATTTGCGTACAAGAAATTGTACGCGAATGGGATATAACAGATAAAAAAGAGATATAACAGATAAAGAGAGATATAAAAGGGTAAAAATTTATGGCAAAAATGAAACGTGCCATAAAAACTTAACATTGGGCCCTTTAAGTTCGTTGACCCCTGCCTGTGACCTTTGACCTTGTGGTGACCATCCACTCCCCAAGGGACATCTACCACCCAAGTTTGGTCACAAATGGAGTTATGGATCAAAAGTTATGACCCATAATAGAAACGCGCCATAAAAACTTAACATTGGCTCTAAAAGTTCGTTGACCCCTGCTTGTGACCTTTGACCTTGTGGTGATCATTCACTCCAAAAGGGACATGCACCATCCAAGTTTGGTCACAAATGGAGTTATGGATCAAAAGTTATGACCATTAATAGAAACGCGCCATAAAAACCTAACATTGGGCTCTAAAAGTTCGTTGACCCCTGCCTGTGAGCTTTGACCTTGAGGTGACCTTCATATATAGTAAAATGTGAAACTTTGTATGACCCCTCTTCCCTCAAAGTTTGATTGAAGCCCAGAGTAAAGAGTTATTAAAGCTTTTGTAGCGTTACGGACAGACGACGGACGGACGGACGGACGACGGACGGACAGACGCAGCAGGCGATCCCTTAGTCTCCCCACACCTCCGGTGGGCTCGACAAATAAAACTGTCATTGATATGAGTAATAGCTGAGTAGTGTCCAATTTAGTTGGAGGTGATTTGAATATGAAATGTTATATTAGTTTCATGAAATTAATGATTTATTTCAAAGTTAGGTTGCAGATTTTGATGTACATGTGAGTGTGTGCTTACAATGACCCTGAAGAATGGACATGTCTACCACCTGTTCAGAGCTCTGCTGTAAGGCACATGAATGCTTTATTGATTATTTATGTGGATTGCCCTGAGCACTGCTAGTCTGAATTCGTGACACAGGGTGAAATGAAAAAGTGAAGCACATGAAAAAGTGAGCACATGTTTCCATATGCTTGCATCCACTGCATTTCAGAATGAATAAAGACTAGCTGTGAAGGTGGAATTCCTCATGAATATGTAAAAGAGCATTCCAATCCTGGCCACTGTCCAGTACCATTGTCTGGGTATCAGCACCACACTCCTATACACACCAATAACCCCCTGTGCAAAGTTGAAGTTTTGTACACAGGGTTGAAAATAGAGCAAAATCTGAAACCTACCTGAAAAATTAATGTTCAATTTAACGAAACTGAATCATGTTTTCATTTTCAAAATTCCTCCAACAAAATTGTACACTATTCAGCTATTGCTCATTATCAATGTTAGTGTTATCTGATATATAGTTTTTGAACTATAAAGGATCAAAAGTGGTAAATGTTTTTTGTAACGCCTAGTGTAAGCAAGGAGGTTCGAGAAATGGAGTCACAACAGTCTTGATCGCTTTGATCCCATGCTCGAAGCCGCCACTCAAAAATATTTGAAGTATGTGTCAAACTGGATCTGCCGCTCAGATGCGAAGACAATAGACTCGTGCCTCATTGCATAATCACCAGCCACTTTCCAAGGAAGATATGTCTTTGTGATGGTAATTACTTTTCGCTATCCCTGCTTACAAACGATGGGCGGTAGACAATGGTGAAGGCACGGGGGTGCTCGAATAGAAATTGCTTAAATGTTGCCGAAATTGATATCAAGATTACTCGACTGTACGTGTCTGTACGCTAATCTGACATATAAAGGACTATACTTGAAGATGATGCCATATTAGTTTCATTTGGCGGATATAAGGAGAAAAGTGATATAACCGGCTTTCCATGAGGGTAAAATTTTAAACACTTTCACAAAATACAGCTGAGATTTACACTTTTGCACATATTTTCGAACGGAACTGACTTTTGTTTTATATGCTTTATTATTAGGTGAAATTTCATTGCATTTGATATATAAACGAGCAGCATATACCCGACATTATGTCAGCGTTAAAAATGAATCTTCAGATTGCTCGGAAAGATGGCGGCTTCAAGCATCAAACATCAAAGGCACAAATGCACCAGTGGAATTCTTTCGTCCATCCATACAAAACTGACAGCTGATTGAACAATTATTGTCAGTTGTAACTCCATCTCTCGAACCTCCTTGGTACATGTATAAGCAAATCGTTGATGAAAAGAAACAGAACCTCGCACTAGACGCAAATTTTGAAGAGAGAAGAATACAACATACGCGCACTGGGTGACGTCAGACTTTGGTTGGACAAAGTGGCTATTATTTAAAATCAAAGTACAAAAGTGAAAAGATTTGGTAACTAAACACTTGACAGAAACATTTAGAATCTATACCCGATGACGTAATGGTTGGTGCCGATTCAATGCATCCATTAAAATAAAATTTAAATTCAAAACTTGGGACCAGCCGATGTAAAAATGGAATGGGTGAGGATGGTTCTGTTTAAAAGGCAAACGAAATTCGTTCCAGTCATGGGTTGGATGCTTCGTATACTTGGTACTTGGATACATGTCGGAAAAAGGAGACAGACCTGAATATTCTAGCATGTACAGAAATTCATCTAAGTAATGGCGAGAGAAATCAAAAGACTTTGAATACCTTATTCTGAAAAGAAGTAATATATATTCGTAGAAGCTCTCAATTCAATTGATTTCAATTCAAATTTTTATTTCATTTTTTTTTCATTTGCCCCAAACTAAGATTCAATAATTAAGGTTAGGCAATATCGATGACGAGTATAACATAAATCATGTAAGTAATGATATTTTAAGGAAAGTCTTTAGTCTATCGATAACACCTATATAACTTGAAATTGTATTACAAATATAATCAAAATGTAATTTTTAAGAAAGTTTATTATTTACAATGGCACCAAGGAACTTAGAATATGGAAACTATTTCTATTGAGAGACATCCAAAACTATGTCTGTACTTAAAGTGCCAACAGTATTGCTAAAAAGCATATCTTGAACATTCAACGATAACTTCTTAGCTCTGACCCAGTCTGTTACTTTTTCAATTCACTATTAACTTTTTGTACAAGAATATCAATATCGTTTTGAGCAAAAAATACATTAGTATTGTCAGCAAAACGTATATTAAGGGGAGTACTTCAGATACTTGACAAATATCATTGATATATGATGAATAATAACGGTCCTAACATACATCCCTGATGAACCCCGCATTAGACTTCTCTAATTCATGAGTTATCATCTCTAATCGTAACAAACTGTCTTATAATAACTAAATAACTCTTGAACCATTCCAAGGCCTTCCCACGTATTCCATAATGCGATAACTTGTAAAAAAGTAAAATATCGTAATTAATTGTATCGAAGGTCTTGGGAAAGTCCCAGAAAATACCAATCAAATGAGAGTGATTATCAATTGCAAGGGCCACTCTTTCAACGAAACTTAAAAGAGCATGAGTGATGCTAAGTTTCTCACGAAAACCAAACTGAGAATTTGTAACAAATTTTGTGCTGTTTCAAAAAACTAATTATTCTCTTGTAAATAAGTTCTTCTTAGACATCGGAGATAATAAAGAAATTGGACGATTATTACTGATATCAAATTTATCGCCCTTTTTTAAATATTGGGAAACTTTGGTCGATTACATTTAATCAACCCATGGGACACGCCATGAGACATTACAAATCAAGTATATGAGCAAGTGGGTCAGCAACCGAAGATATAACACCTTGTAGAATAACATCATCTATCTCATCATTACCAAAGATTCGTTTGTTCTTTAAAGAAGAAACAATATCAATTATCTATTAGTAGGATTTAAAAAATGGAGTTGGGATCATACTAACCTAAAAATTCACTGAAATGGTTCTGTGTAGAAGCCTAGCAGGGATATTTCGAGCATAAATCTCACCTATATTGAATTGAGAATTGATAATATCTGAATTTTTACTTCTGGCCTCTTTTAAAACCTTCCAAATATTTTGCATATCAGATCTATATATTTATATCTTGAATAATTTTCTTTTCTTTTCAGAACATTATAATCATTATTGAAGTAGTTTTATAACATGGGTATCTATTCCTAGATAAATAATTTCTTCCAGTTTGTATCAATAATGTAATCGATCTTCAAGAAGTATGACAAAAATGTTTGCAAAGCTTGTACCTGTGGGAGAAATATTATATCGAGATATATCAAAATTGTGTTTTATGCCACGCCAAAGTACATTTGGTATTGTAAAATAGAGGTAGTAGAAGAGTACAAAATTGACAGGGTCGCTGGTTGAAAATTGTATTTCACTTTGCTAATGACTCCTATCTTTCGGGATATGGTAAAACGAATATTATCAAAATGAGGTTTCAAGAGAAGGTTTTTGTATTTGGTTATCCCATAAATGTTGTAGCAGACTTAATTTATAGGACTGTGACATCTAAGGCAACATTCATTGGTAGACTATCAAGAAGTTTCTTAAAATGACACATTTTGGAGAAGACTCAACAGCAATTTATTTGACAGTGTGAAGATTATTTCACACTGTGGTGTGGTTTTCACAGGGTATTCATATAGAAATATTCTGTTTCACATTGTTAAATGATGATTCACAGTGTGTTCAAAACGCTAGAATTTAACAGTGTAAACATGGTAAAGAGAATGCACACTGTGTTCACATTGTGTTACACATTTTGCGACACTGTTTTTTCCAGCGGGGTACTAACAATCATTAAAGGCAAACCATAGTTCTCATCGGCTTGCAGGAACTGTTGAATTTTACTGTAATATGGATACGTACATGAGTGAGAAATGCGTGAAATAATGCTGCCCATGTGATTTCAATCGGGAACAACGAAAATGCAAAATATTATCCCAAAATGTACGCTAGAAGGACATGCAATGTCAAAGCATATCCGATCGTTGTTGCTACGTGAAGTTTTATACTTGATTGTACATTGTATAACAATTTATACATCGAGCCATAGAGCAGTATCTATCAAGCGAGACTGAATGGCATGCAGCAGCTTTTGATCTCAAAATATACATAATTATAAAACCCCTCACCCTTTCATATTTGTTAACAAAAATTAATTTGAGCCCTATTTGTTAACCTGTCAGAGCGGATGATTTTGTTCATTAACAGCGGTTATACACTTTCATTCGATATTTTCGGGCTTTCATGCACAAAACTTGATCTATGTTATGTACGAATAAGTGTGGATTTCTTGACAACTTTTTGACATTCCTCTTTTCATTGCATTGATTTTGTTCTCCACATACGAGTATTCTCTTTCGGTTAGGTCAGGGTTATTACTGTGGGGTACGAGTTTATCGATCTCGGCCATGGTTTCGCTCCCATGGTCAGGACAGAGAACGCTACTTCCCGTGGGAATGAGATACCCGAATTTATCGGTCTTGGCCAGGCTTTTGCTCCTGATGTCAGGACAGAGATCCCTGCTTCCCACCATCACCTCCGTCGACGAGTAGTAGTGCGACGCCTTCTCACCCAATTTCCCCGTTCTTCGTACGACGACGGGGGATGCTCCAGCACCGACGACGTGATTATCGTCAATTGTTACTTCGCTGATGTTTGTATGGAAATGAGTAGAGGCCATGTCTAATTTACCAGGCACAATTTCGACTTCTAAAGCTGACGACGTATTCGCTTGGTTGTGGGCCGCTGCAGGAGATTGTGCTGTGGAATCAAATGTTTGACTGGGACTGCTTTGATAGAGAGAGCCTCTTACTTGCACCTTCCCGTCCTCTTGGGAAGTACGATTTCTCGAGACTAGTCTTTTCATGGACAAATAGCGTGGCACACTTCGGGTCTTCTGGGCACTGCTCTTATCTTCTTTACTGTCTCTTGTCGATGATTTTGGGCAATTCCTTGATACACAAACACAACAGATAATGCAGATGACCACAATCAAGAGAAAGATACAGGTGGCGCACAATGCTATCACAATTGCTGAGGGCTGAAAACGAATTATATCATCGATCTCCTCTACGGCTTCAATCACAGAGAAGAGAGAATCGGAGGTGACTGAAAAGGAATCATTGGAGTACTTGCACTGGATGAGATAGGGTTCTTCAGTTGTGGGTTTCACATTTCTGAGAAATAGAACACTAGCACGGCCATAGTTGGTTGTGTGCATGTCTGACTCTATCTCCGTTGTATCAACTAATCTTGAAAACACCTTCCATTGAAATGAGCCATGTGGAGCGTCAGGACTTGCTACGCAAAGAAACATGACATCCATTCCTTGTTGGATGATGGTATACATCGGTTCCACTCGGATACTGTGTCGAGTGTCGATGTCAGACGTCGATGTGTTTGTCGAATCAACCTGCGCAGAGCACGACTCCACGTACTCCATACCGCCTCCACTTCCCCTGAGTTTACAGGTAAAGTTCCGACACTGCGACCAGTCTGTGAGCGCCACTCTCGCCATAGCCCTACCTCCAACGAACATCTTGCTGAGAATTCTTTGCCTGTCGCAGAAGAGCTCTGGCGTCGCGTCCGGGAGAGCGGTGGTAGACCAGCTGCACGTTAGCTGTACCTCCCTCTCGTTCATATTAATCATGTTCATCACGCGGGGTAGGAGTGATGCCGAGCAGGACGGCGATTCACGAGGAGTCTCCGGCCTGGTCGTGGGAGCTGTGGTGTTGGACAACCGTGCCGGTACCTGTACAGAGACAGTTCTCACCGCAGACATCACTAGTCCGCTCGTTTTCCTGACACACTGGTATGTCCCCGTGACGTTCTCGTATACCTTTCGAATGTGAAGAGAATATCTCCCCAACTCCGGATTGACAATCAAGTTAAAATTTTCTTTAGAAAACAATTCGTCTGTATAATTGAACATTTCCTTTGTACTGATAATGCGATGATACCGCAAAGACAACCAGTGGATTGTATCGGTGGTGGGAATGTCCGCCTCACATTCTAAGACTATGCTCTCTCCACGTTTCGAAGTCACTGCTTCCGCTGAGATGTCCTCGGTGTGTTGAGAAAATGTCTTTGTGCAGAGGATTGTGAGCGACAATACAATGATCTTCACGCTCGCCATGATGATACTTCAGCAATCAGTCCCTGATGAGCTCAAGCAACACACTCTTTATTAATTTGATAGCAGATTGACTAAAAAGACAGCGCTCCTTATGTGAAAGCACTGTGATAGAAACCAGATGCCGAAGAAGTGAAAATCGGTGAATGTTTTATAGACATTACTGTCCTCATGTGGTCACATGCTGCACTAACGTGATAGGATTGTTAGGTCTCTCAACTTCTGCCTCTCATCGCACAGCATGTAATGCTTCCGGAAAGAGCGCGCGCAACTTTCTCTAACGCAAGCGCGTTACTATCGTGTATATGTAAGCCATCAAAATATGCAATGTCACGCTCATAATCATAGAAATTGTATAGAGTAGATGGGCTTAACTGTGAAACCAAATGGCTTTTCCCGACAATATTGCGATTTGTACACAGATGAACATTAAAGGTTTCCGTGGAAAATGGAAAAAAGAGAGGAAAAAGTACTACAAAGTCATGTCATGACTCTACACTTTCTATGCGAATCGGGTGTGTGTGTGTGTGGGGGGGGGGGGGTAATTAATCCATGCATTGGTTTCCTGCTTTACTTAGATGAGTGTTAGGGTTTTCGAGACAAAACAAAATGTAGTAGTGGTTTTCCAGTAACTAACATTTTTAGCGATACAGTAATAGACGTAAACTAACCGCCCAAGTAGGCCTAAATAAAAAATTGATTGAAATCTAGCGCATATTGTATAGCTCATCTACAACAACAAGGCAGACAGCAAGCACACGCACACACACACACACACACGCACGCACACATGGACATAATTATATGCATACATAGGCCTACATATATGCTTATCATACGTCCACGTTTATCCGTTTAAATATTGACTGTCGAGAGAAAAACGGTTGAGGGATTTTTGCCAACAAGGTATTTTTATTGCCGATTTTTAGGGGCCTCCACCTTCTTAGTAATGGCCCGATCGACCTTAATTCCCTCCGGATTCTGGTAAAGGCAATGATGACAAAGAACCTTGCTCTGAGGCCTCAAGCCAATCAGCTGCTATCAGAGGAATCGAACCAGGAACCTCACTTTTAAGAGTCCGAGGTCAGATTTATTATCACATTAATGATATTAAGCTTTTCCAGCGAATACTGCCCTGAAGTGGTAGAATTTTGTTAAAATAAGGAGTTTTGCATGATAATCTGGGTGTATACACTGTAATAGCATAATCCGTAACCGTGAAGAAACTGTCAAATCTTCATTGAAAAGTTTTATTCTTGGCTATAACGGGCGACGGAAAGATGACAAGTTTCAACTTTATTCGGACCAATAGTCAAATATAGGAACTATATCAAAGAACGCCATGAAGGAAATAAACGCTGTCGTATTTTTTATTTCTATTTTCCGATGAATGAACATAATTTGCTTGAAAAATATTTACAATACAAAAATAATACACTGTATACACAAAACTTGGAAAAAATCCTTAATGAAAATCATTTGCAGGACTGGTAAAGAAAGTCTTCAATAATATCAGTCTTCAATAATCAGAGATAAGTAAAGAAAAGGAGAGCAAGGAAAAGAAAAGAAGAAGAGAATAAACCTAGAAAAAAGAAACATGACCCCAGCTCAACCCCACCCCTACCCCCCCCCCCTCCCCCCAAAAAAGAGGTGTTACGTTTGGCACAGACTCAGTAATGACTACCAACACGTTCAAAGCCTTGTGTAGGATTTCTTAGTTACTTAGTACTTAAAAAGCGCAACTATCTGATTATACACCGCTTTCCCAACAAGCATGATGTGACTGAAAGTAGCACTGACTCGATTAATGACTACAATTATATACGTTTACTTCCGTATCACTATGACGACAAATTACTGTACAACAACTGTTGTATGAAAACAGACGGAAATCATTCTTTCGGGCTTTTTGTTTATTGCTTTCTATCGGTTTCCAGGAAAGCTGTCGCAATCATTGCCATGTTCACTGGCTCATCTGAATGACGTGTAACTTTACATTGAACTTTATCAAATCTAAAGGCCCAGGCCCACTGCGCTTATGGATGCAAAAAGGATGTAAAACGTAAAAAAAAATCTTGCCATCCGTTGGAAAACGCTACGCACCCGCTGTGTACTCATCGCATACGTGTTTCATACGCTCTATCCATCGAGCATCAGTCCACGGTGATTTCATCTGCGCAAAAAGTTTTAAGCTGCTTAAAACATTTAGAACGGATGAAGTTTCCGCCGTGTACGATGTAAATCCGCGACATGCGAGCAACAAACGTTGTATGTCCGTTCTCATCCCTTAAACGTCCGCTGTATCCTCTCTGCATCCTCTCTGCATCCTCGCAACTCACATCCGCTGCAGCTGAAAACGGAAAGAGGGAGGAAAGATATGGTACATGGAACGTCTATACATCGTTAATAGCACGGAAATAGAAAGGATGTATAATAAGCGTATGCATCTCTTATATAAAGTATGTATAACGGACAAGGCGTTTGCATCCGCTCTTTCCGCTATGCGTCAGTTTCACAATTATCTCCGGTAACCCCTTCGGAGCTGTCATCCACTTCCATTCGCTTGCATCCGCTAGGCTTCCGATGAACATCCGTTTAACATCACCGCTACATACTACCCACTTCCGTTCTTTTTCCGTTCTGTTTTCGCCAATTTTCGCCAATTTTGTCAATTTCTGGAGCGCATGAAAGCGGATGGAGCCATCCCCGAAATTTTGCTCGTCCGCTGTGTCCTTTCTGCATACGTTTGTGTCCATCGGCCAATGAGACCGGGCCTTTAGCTTTTGTCAAGAGGCCTATCTCGAGAGCGATCATCCAAGAACGACATGCATTATGAACCACGCCAGGGGAAATGAATGCACATAACTAGATATAAGTTTTAATTCATCTACTGGATGGACGCCCAAGTCAAGCTTTAAATAGCTTATGATGATCCACTCCCCAATTTTTCACATATACATGACTATTCCATGTATACACCATGTGCATATACACTCCGCAGAAAAAGAAAGTAAACACTTTTTAAGTTTATATTTCTCATAGAATATTTGGCTAAAAGTTAATGTATTATATACCATATTAAATGTAATTTAATTGGCCATTAGCCTGGTAGGTCAATAAAAAGGGAATTTTTACGCACGAATGAATACCTTTGTTTATCTCTTCCAATGCACAAAAGTTAAAATTGCAGAAATGAGCAATTCGTCATTCATGCGTAAGTGCTCTTCGGATCCTTGTAACAATAAGAACAAAAGACAAATGTAACACAATTAGATACATGAATTAAGTTGTAAAAATAAACCTTCTGTCTCTATAATCGGTTTGTAGCCCAAAATATCGATAACGGCCAAATATAAAGGAGAAAAATGAAGAATCCTGGGGCAAATCCAAATTCAAATAAAACAAGCCAAGAAGCAGTTTAAACAAAAAGTAGAAATTTCAATTTGATTCTAATCAAGAAAATAATAGATAATATTTTTTTACTTTGGTTCTCAAATTTATCTCAGGAATCCTTAAATTACTCAATGAAAAGAGTGAAATAAAGAAAATTCTGTTTATTCAATCGTTTTTATACCATCACTCCGTATGTTGTTTGAAGCTAAAGCTCACAGAAAATTCTTATTTTATCCCTTCAGTTTCCCACTTTGTTTCTGTTTGAGGTTATAAAGAGATAGAGAGAACAAAAACTTGTTTTTGCTATTTCATTCTTGTCTCTCATTGTGTTTAACTTTTATTTTGTTGTTGTCATTGTTATCTTAAAGGGCATTGACAAATGAAAGACAATATGTCAATTTTTTTCGATTTTTATGCCTCCGCCACGAAGTGGTGCCGGAGGCATTATGTTTTCGGGTTGTCCGTCCGTCCGTCCGTCCGTCCGTCCGTCCGTCCTTCCGTCCGTCCGTCCTTCCGTCCGTCCGTAATGAATTTTGTGGACAGGGTAACTATCAAAACCTTTTGAGGTATCCTAAAGAAACTTGGCATGTATGTGTATTAGGGGGTGGAGTTGTGCCTATCAACTTTTGGGTGCACATGCTCAAGGTCAAAGGTCAAAAGGTCAAGGTCAAATACATAAAATTTCACTATTGCCACCATATCTATGCAATGCCTGAAGATATTTTCTTGAAACTTAGTGTATACATGTATTACCCAATTAAGATTCTCTGGTGAAAGTTTGGGTCATGAGGTCAAAGGTCAAAGGTCAAAAGGTCAAGTAAAAATATTAAAACTTCACCTTTTTTCTCTGTACCTTGGAAATTGTTCAAGGTATCTTCATGGAACATAGTATTACTGACTGGCAGTGGTTATCTAGAAAATTTAGGGTTCATGGGGTCAAAGGTCAGGGGTCAAAGGTCAAGGGAAACACTTCAAAATTTTACTATTTCCATCATTTTTATGCGATGCTGGCAGGATTATTATTTTTTTACACTTGGTGTATGCATGCATAACCTAATAGAGATTCTTTGGAAAGTTTTTTTTTCTTTCGTTTTTGCCTCAAAGGTCTAAAGGTCAAAGATCAAGTGAAAGTGCTGAACTAAGCTTTTCCTCCATATCTCGGAAGTGGCTCAAGTTATCTTGAAACGTACTACATATTTATGCATGTTCTGCCTGACAGTGATTATTTTATGAATTTTAGGGTCAAAGGCCAGATGAAAATGGTAACAATTTACTATTCAATACAGAAATTGCACTTTTTCCCCGTACCTTGAAAATAACTCAATGCATAAACATATGAATGGGTCAAAGTCAAGTTAAAGTCCTTTAACTCCCAAATACATGCTCTCCTATTCATCCAATTAAACCTAGGTCAAGGAAGGTGAACATTTAACACATTTGTGACAAACTTGTCGTTTTAATATTTTGCCAATTTTGTGAAAATGAAATCACACATTGTCCACATGTACTGTCTGGACCTATTAGGAGAATCATGCATTATGGCGGAGGCATACCAGTCGCCATAGCGACATTTCTAATTTATTTTGTGCTTTGGAGGGCAAAAATGAATGTGTTCACTCATGCGTAAAGCTTCCCTTTGTAGTAACCTACTAGCTTGATAGCCAACAAAATTACCTTTACTTTTGGTATATAATACTTTGATTTTTATCAAAATTGTATATGAAAAATGTGAACTGAAAAAGTGTTCACTTTCTTTTTTATGAGTGTATATGAAGAGTTTGCTTCCAAAAGGCGCTAAATCCATCATTTTTTTTTGATGGATTCAGAGCCTTTTGGAAGCTCTCTGTGTACCGCTGTACATGTACAACATTATGCCAATAATGTGTGTGTGATACAATGTAGGCTGCATCATTTTGCATTTTGTGAATGAATCAAATGAAAAATATAGCTCTATACTAGTTCGCTTTCTCAAATAACGTGGCACTTTTAATAGTAATTAATCTCAAAAGTCTTCATCAATGATTTCATGGTTATCTAGGGGGCACTCGCTAGAGAAGTCGTTCTCAGCGTTGGGAAGAGGTGCTAGAGTCTCGCTTTTAACAAAAGGTCGGTCCCCCTGTGAAACATACACTGTTTTAGTTGGTTATTTGTAGTACAAATTCGCTCTTGGATGAGTGCATGACGCGTTCCATCATTTTCAGAATGTTCAATAATTCCCAGGAGGCAGAAAAAAAAACATGGCTGTGCGGCGGCTTCATTTTTGTACAGGGTGAAAGGCCAATAAGAATCCAGATACCTCTATAATTATCAATAACATTTCAACGGATTGATCAAAAGTCAAAAGTTTTCCCAGGTACGTCTACAAATGCACATTGTGATAAACCTGAATCCAATAAAATCAGATATGAGAGCGGACAGGATAGGCCTATATAGTTATCCATTTGGATACATATTCGCATAATTCACAGCCACAGATCTGATAAGATTGTTCTTTTCCTCCGTCTCTGAAAAAAGGGGAAAAACGGAAAAGACACACTTCAAATGCATGCATTCTGCGCTTGAACAACTGATCTCTACCCGGAAATTGAAGGATCTGGATATCTCATCTGCGGCATTTAAGTCGCTTCGAAGTCGCTGTGCCGCCATCTTACCACGTACATCGCTCATACACTAATCTTGGGTACGCAGGTGCGCATCCAGGAATTCCGCAAAAAGAGGGTGCCTTTACAAAATTGAATGGTGGGGGGGGGGGGGGCACGCACCCCTCCCCATTTTTTCTTTTTATTTCTTTTTACCCTCCCCCCTCCCCCCCAAAAAACACAAACAAACATAAAAAATAAAAAATAAAATGAATAAATAAGAGGGGGGGGGGCGATGCAATCCTCCATGGATCCGCCACTGGTGCGGGACTCTTATAAACAGTTATGTGACCTTGAGACCTTATGTGACCTTATTATGTGACCTTGCGACAGTCTCTGCAGGAGAATGCGTGCAACTTCCTATAAAGTGTGCGTGGTGACATGGCTGTGCTGCTGCTTCATTTTTGTACAGAGTGAAGGGCCAATAAGACATTCAGATACCTCTTAAAAATCCATAACATTTACACGAATTGTCCAGATAACTCCTCAAACTCAGTCGGCTATGTGTTTTCTTCAAAGCTTTTATGCGCAAATTCAATTCGATACACGACGCGACGGTTTGGTTGAGCAGTGAAAAGGGACGAATGACTAGTTGAGTGTCCGTCCTGAGACTATGTTGACTGCATTTCTATGTCAAGTTGATTATGAGCTCGCTTCATCGAGACCGCACTATCTTGCGATAGGGGTAGACAAAAAGTGTTCTGAATCAAGTTATCTCGCCGAAGCCATTTCGTTAAACCTAATTTCAGTGTTATACACTCTAAAATCGTTGGTTTAAAAAGTAATCTAATGAGACCATGAGGAGGGACAAATCCATATAAGATTACAATCTTTAGTCTTAGAAATCAAATCCATTGGATTTGAAATTAATAATCTTATTTGAATTTGTCCCCCTCATGGTCTATTAGATTACTTTTTAATCAAACGAATTTAGAGTGTAGCGCCATAATCTAGCGGATAGTTTCGCCGTGCACGACGTACAAAGTAAAACGGACGAACAAACACATGAAAGTAGCATACAGACGCACACTCATAATAGCTTTCATTTTTCAACATCTCTTTTATTCTCAGGTTTGCTTTAACTTTGGACACATTTTGCCCCACAAAAAGAAGAGAAAAGGAGTCATCATTTACAAGCGTCGGATATTTAGTAACAAACAGTTTGTTTCTGCTTTTAGGCTCTCAAGAACGAGTTTTCGCCTAAAAGTGTCATAGACTTTGTCAACTGAAAAATGCTCGTATAATGGATTTCCTTTTGCACTTTTTCTTACTTCACATATGCCATTATTGTCAATACTCTAATAGTAGCTTATTTTAGATATTATCAATATTTCATTACTATCATTATTACTAGTATACATCAATACAGCTGCATAGAGTCTCATAATTAACGGTAGTATGATGATGATAATGAAAATCCTCACTATTGCTATTCTGAAAACTCACAACATTTTTTGACATTTTACTTGAAGTAAATTCTAAGAAGCTCTTGTGGCTTTGTGGGTAAAACCATGGGCTCTTAATCAGGAAGTGCCTATATTCCACTTATGGCATGTATGGTTACAGTGGTTGAGCCACAACACCCTATAGGAAATTCAGATAGTTCATCCTCATTGCACAGTCCTTTGAAGGTGCAAGGTGCTGCTCAGCCTTGTTTTCAAGCAAAGCATCCATTGCTTTCTCAGTGGCCACATGAAACAAATCAATTTTGGGTAATTTAGTTTAATCTAAAACTCTTACATCAGTCGGGTGATGACGTCTGAACAATGGTATCAATAGTGGAGGTGAAGCGATACGACTGTGAGCAGGAAAATACACCCCACAACGTAAGAGGAAGATTTCCGACAATTGATTAAACAACGTCAAACAAACTACGTAGACACTATAGTATACATAACAAACTCGCTAGAGGAATTGTTGTATTCTAGTTTGAAGACACCAAGAGTGATCATAGAGGTCAGTAAGTACTTTCGTTTGTCTCTTTGTCAGTTGCTAAATTTGGCCATCATGCGCATTAAGTTTCCCCACTTTTGATTTACGTTCATCTTTTGCTACTTAGAGAGAAGATAAGAACTGTCAAAAATGCTACCAATGACAGAACTCATACTCTGCGATAACATAATACTTGTATTCGTGACTGAAGCCCTCGAGTTTTGTTGACTGCATCGCAGCGCAATTATGGACAAGTTCATTATGGATAAAGTAAACATAATTTGATCAAACTCTTTATAACTAATCAATTCTATTGGTGACTTGTGTTGAATTAGCCAATCATGGACATTCATTTTCAGAACGTCCTCGCTGAGTTTAGAGGTTGGCTTGCAACCAGTCACGTGCCTCGTGCGTCATCAGGCGGGTTGGCTCCATGGCCTGCTGGATAATGGTTCTACTGAGGTAGGCGACCTTCCCGTCCTTAACGAAGATCACGCGATCCGGGTGCGCGTTGAACACCCTTGAGAAGCTGTTGTCCATCTGATCGACGACGAGACGAAACTGGGATAAGTCTGTGACGTCATCGGTCATGCATGAATGAGTAGCCTCGTCTACATCCAGCAGGTCCCTGCGAATATTAATTGAAGGACATCTAGGATTTTTCATTCACAGAATACATGTCTTTGGTTACGAAGGTAGGCCTACCGACAGCGCCTATTCAGATGAACAATACCACTGCACATAAACTACTGCAAAAGTGACGAAGGCACGGTGTGATAGCATGTTTTCTTCTTTTTTTTATGAGGAGTATGGCCAATCCCAACGACAATGTGAGCTTTATTGACAGTTTCTACATAGGGCTACATAATAATATTATGGTCCGTGATTTTTGGTAATAATCATATCAAAATGTGCATTTTTGCAAAGGCTGGTATGGCCAAAGGCATGCACGGGGTTAATTTTCTCTCAAGTTAAGTTCGACTCAAACGTAATTGGTTCACTGAGGTTAACTCTTTTTTAAACAGTTGTGGATGAGAATGTCACATATGTCGCCGTATTCTCCGAGAAAGAAAGTCCCCTCGACGGCTTGTTAAAACTTCGATAGATTTCCTCTCAATGCCCTCCGTGAGAACTTTAAGTTACACCAATGCATTGTATTCTGTTTGTCAGTGCGATGTCTAAAGGTAACAGGCAATGTCTCATGCACTTCGGGTTCCAGTAACTAAAGTGCGCTATACTATCCGTACTCCAAAATCGAATCTGAAGCGACTGAAATCTATCCTTCGACTTTTTTTTTCAACTTACACGATAGATTATAACACATGTTCATCTGCAATCCCTGTTAAATCTTTCATCGACTTTCATGTTTTCATGTTTACTTTATCGTCCAGAATGTCAAGTGCGTGAAAAATCGATATGTCAATTTTTTTCTTCAAAATGAATGTTGGTATACCAGCGTCAAATCATTCCACATTCATCAGATAATGAATTTAAAACTTACCTATTCAAATAAGCCTTTCATAATTTATTTGTGCGGTGAATTACACACAAGACAAGTTGGTGAGTTATTGTAGGATAAGCTTAGTTTATCTTGATAGTACATAGGCATTAATGTGAAGAAAAGGAAAAAGGGCAGGATGTATATTAATAGACAACGTAACAAATAATGATTCGTGCTAAGTATTTTTGTCTCGTGTTATTGTCACTTTGATATCACTTTTATCATTATTAGGCCCTACTATCATTTCTAATTAAAATTGATATGGTTAAAACACACCATTGATGGTGAAAGTAGTGATGTTAGTCACAATGATCTCCAATAATCAATATTATCAATCATCACAATCATCATTATCATCATAGATGTAGGAGCACTTAAACTTATACAAAATCAAAAATAGAACAACACGTGCGTCACCTTGCCGCAGCCGTTCGCTCCTGCAGCGACTCGTGCTGCTTCGTGTAGCTGACGTTCGTCCCCATCGCCCACTCACCCAACGGGTGAGCCTCGGCCAAGTAGACGGCGAGGAAATCGACCTGGTTTCGGAAGTCACGGGCGAGAGCCGCCAGCGTGCCGCCTACTACGCAGGCCTATAAAAAAGCAAAGTCACAAATGACGTTTGTTGCATGCTTTTTATTAAGGCAGGGGGGGGGGGGGGAGTAGACATTGCCCGGACCACAACCTGCTTTCCAAGTTATTGAAGTGAGAGTACTTTTTGACAATCATAAGTTATATCCTTGTGATTTTCTATGAAATGCAACTAGTGTCATGTCTGGATATGTTCCGTAACTATGCAGATCCATAAAAGACTCACATCACAAATGGACGTTTGTGTAATGTTTTGTTTTGTTTGTTTTTGGTCTGTTTGTTTGCTTGTTTGTTTGTTTTTTGCAGGGGGTTGGTATTCAACAGATCCGGTTTGGGAACATGTGCGTCTATTCTATAAGCTAGGCTAAATTATTGGGGGGGGGGGGGGGGCACTGCCAAGACCTCATTCTTCTTTCCAAGTTAGGTGACTTTGTGAAAATTACGGATGTCATTTCCTTTTGACATGTTTGACAAGAGTAATTTCCATTGGGTTTCTTGTGAAATGCATTTTTTTTTAGTGTTGTGTTTGCATATTTTTGCTTGATGCTAAATAACTATGGGCGATAAAACAATTACATTTTCCAGGATGTAGGCTTTATGTGAATCTTTAACGAGGTGTCTTTTGATAGACGACATTCACGTTCATGCATATGTCATGCATACATCCGCAAAGTAAAAAAAGAAAGAAAAAAAAGTAAGAGACAAAATCTCGAAAACAAAGGTGTGGAGACAGCATGCATTATTGGCCTCGGGTCGAATCAAGAGAACAGTAGTTGTTATACGCCACAGGTGAGAAGAAGAAGCAAACATAGAAGTAGCAAAAGCCTTTCACAATGAATAGTTTTAAAAATCATGTATTGTCCGTGTAATCCACTACATGCTCAACTAACTTCAGCCACGTCATATTAGAATGTGTTTGCGGGACATCAGAGAACTAGAGTAATAGTAACATCATTCACGCAAAGGGTTACCTCACCTTTTTTTTTTCCTTTTTTTAGAGCAGTAAAGGGATCATAATTATTCGCCACATCGTTGAACATCTGCTCTTCCAGTATCAAATGTAGTTTAAGTAGGTTCCTTCATATTTCTTTAGCATTCATTCACAGATTCCAAACTTAACAGATCGACCACTATTATGTTTTATATATTTGCAATATTCTATGTATGTCATGTATTTCACTTAATTTTGTTATATTTGATGTAATTTTTCATCGAGAAATATGAAAATAA
This sequence comes from Diadema antillarum, assembly GCF_040938485.1. Taxonomy (NCBI): domain Eukaryota; kingdom Metazoa; phylum Echinodermata; class Echinoidea; order Diadematoida; family Diadematidae; genus Diadema; species Diadema antillarum. Next base: position 74,756 of record NW_027271476.1, read on the forward strand.
ATTGAAATTGAAATTGAAATTGAAATGTCACGATGTTTGCACACCATAATATGAATATACAGGTATTCGTATATACATACAAACATAATGTATTATGTATACTGTATAATACACACATAAAATATTTAAAGACGCATATGTATATATATATATATATGTATGTATATATATATATATATATATATATATATATATATATATATATATGATGACACAACCAGCGAATGGCGGACTGCTTGCATCTCGCCAGCTTCTAGACATCGTCTCCTCAGAAATACAACTGTATGTATATGAATGGTTGTGGTATATTAGCATTATTTACCTCATTATACGATAGCCAGAAGATGACGCGTGGCTGATGTACTGTATTATATAGCCACTTACGTCTTGCAATGCTGCCACATGCTGTATTATCGTCGACAACATAAAAATGTCTAGTTTGATATTATTACAGTCGTCTGTCACACAACACATAAGATGAGGATACTGAATTGGTGTCTTTGTTATATACCTTCACCTCAATTAATAACACGAGTGTGATATGAAATGTATTCAATAATATGCAATGGATTATGTATATGATTATTGGAATATGTTATATACAGCTGTAATTACGGATTGATTGATTACACAGTCATTATAGACTCACGCCAGTTAGATTTATATTAGTATACATATATGAATATATATTTATTAGTGAAGCCATATGAATATATATTCATTAGTGTAGCCATACGAGTGAGTCATTTTTGTATCGTTACAGCCCTGATGAAGGTCCGTTTGGGACCGAAAGCTCGGCGGCAATAAACAGACACGTTGACCTAGCTACGTCCACCTGGCTCTTCTTTTCACACTGAATGCAAATAATGAAGGCCACACACTGGTACTGTAAATGGTCGATACCCCTTCTCACACACTCTCTCTCTCTCTCTCTCTCTATATATATATATACATATATATATATATATATATATATATATATATATATATATTTACATATATATATATATAGGGACAGAGAGAGGAGGGAAAGAGGGAGACCGCGCAAGAAATGTACTACACGGACTTTGCTCTGTTTTGATGGGTTTTTTCTCTCTCTCAAGCTTTCAGAGCGCTCCATCTTTGACAAGACATTATGTAAATTATATTATTATTACATACATCTCCCTCCCCGCGCTCACTCTCTGTATATATATATATATATATATATATATATATATATATATATACGTATATAATAATAAAATACTCACCCTAAGCGGGGGTCAGGAGGCTGACGAAGCCAAAATCATCAGCGGGCGATCCTTGTTTACGTGCAAATCTTGAAGACTTACTGTCGATCCGTCTAGGGTTACAAGGTTCAAGTCGGGAACCGTTTCGCCGACGGCTACCGCGTTGGTTTTTGCCAGAAAGCTCCTCCTCAGTATAGGATCTGCTAACTCCTTCATCACCTGTTTGAGTATTCAAGGTGGACGTGGAAGGACGGGGATATATCACTGGAAATGTCATGATAGTGGCAATCATAATAATAAGAACAGTTGCATTGTTACGATATTATACTTGCTATCGTTAATGACAATTCAAAGCTTATTTAATTATTCGATATTATATACATTGCACTTCCTTTGTTAACAGAGAATAAGGTAAACAGAACACTGTAAAATGATAAGACTATACAATATTACTGAGGAAGAGAAGTGACCCAAATACGACATTGCGCAAAGTGCGAAAATGGAGGGACAAACTAAAAAGGCAGAGCTTTCATTTCATTTCATTTATTTCCACTTTCATAATTGGTTTACAAACTTTGCATTAAAACAAACAAACAAACAAACAAACAAGAAAACATGGTATCGAATATGAAGGTGGCGGAATCATGTGAAGCACAAAGTAGGCTTATTGAAAATGATCCCTTAAAAATATCTTGCTCTAAATATGTGCAATCAGTTATAATCACTTGTACTTGAATTGAAGCAAACATAAATACAGAATGAGATAAGACTCACAACTTGAAATCAATCAAAAAAACATATAGTAGTATATATATCTTAGATATGAAAGAAAAGAAGAAAACTCCATATTTAACTATTCATTAACTTGTAACTTAATAGCATCAAAGAGATGCTGTTTAGTAACTTATTGTCTTACGGTCTTACTGATCCTAAAAACTATATTTAAGTTATTCCATAAAATAGTACCTTTATGGAATATTGATGACTGCGTATAAAAGATGTGCGATTTTCAAATGGGAGATGGATATTCTGAGCATTTCTGGTATTATAATCATGAATTGAACTATTCACGGTAAAATAATCAGAAAATACATCAGGAATGTGGGCCATCCCCCTCTGGTAGAGAATATCAATGGGAAGGTTAATGGAAGCACCGTTAACACGTTGGTTAAAAAAAAGACGACAACGATATGGAAAATTATGATTACCTATAAGAGAAGATCCAACATACTGATAATGATATACCATCACTCTTATCACAACTTCCTCCAAAACAGATAAACTTATGAATACGTTGTATCATCTAGGAGAGAAACAGTGCCATCTCATCCAGGGTAGCCTCATCAAAAGCTGACCGACACAGATCGAGAAAGGAAAATTATAATACACTTCCACGCTTTTACTAAATACTGCGAGCATGTCAGTGACACACACACACACACACACACAAACACCCCCCCCCCCAAAAAAAAAAAAAGTAAACCTAACAAAAGTCATGGAAAAATGTTCACTCCCCCAGTTAAGTTATCTCTACCAGGTTCTTTCTTTTTTAAACCTCAGCTTATCGTTTAATTTGATAGAGTGTACTTACCACCGGACAATCTTTGTAGCAAGAGCCAAGTGCCCTCAAAGTGAAGATTTTGTCTAGTCCAAACATTGGCTTCAGATGACTCAATCCATTTTTATCGAGGAATTCCAGACTTAGCTCCAGCTGGGCTCTCTGGAATTAACAGAAACAAAAATCATGAGGAAAAAAAAACCACTGAGCAATTAGATAAGATACGTAATACGATATTGTGATAGAATTTGAGTAGTTATTGTGATATATAACTACTCTGTTATACTTATTTGCTTAGTTGTTGTGATATCTAATGGAAATGAATATTATTCGATTTAAAAAAAGAGGTGGTGGGGGGGGGGGGATCTCGCACTCACCTGAATTCATCTTCCACGCATTTTTGCTGACAACTACCTGAGAATATGACATACAAAACTTTCACTGATGTGTTCTACTAATGTTCGATGTACCCTCATACGTTACCCATTTGTTCCTCGTGCGTTTGTCCCGTGGACATGCGGTTCCTATTCGTTTCTTATGCATTTGTGCACGTTTCACTGCCCTAGACAATCGCCCCAGGTGTGTTTGTTTGTTTGGTTGGTTTTTCCGGTTTGTTCGGCCCTTAGACTGTGCTTGTATGACCCTCTGAAACGGAAACTTTACGCTTTGTCCACCGGATTGACAATTTGGACAGCGGGTGAGCAAAATATGGCCCTTTTCTTGTACGGTGGGCCTATCTGGCAGAGTGGGGCAGGGTTTTTTTTATAGTTATTCTGCTGCTTCACTATATCTCAGCGGCAGCTATTGACATCTCCAAATGTATTGTACTTTTAGCCATGTGTAAACGTACATAAAGAGAGAGAGGGAGGATCAAAGAGAAAGATCTGGTGTGTGTGTGTGATTGTGATTTATATGAAAAAGGTATTTGTGATGTACACCAAATTTTACAAAGAGGTTTTATTAAACCCGTTGGGCATTTTCAAAATTTAGGTATTATGGGAAATGGTATACTTTAGATAAATTATATTTATAGGGAGGGGGAGTGTAAGGTTTCAGCAAATTGATGTATTAACTTATGATATACAGGTGAAGATTTTTGGTAAAATGTTAGAATGTCAAAATATTAAAGGACAAATCCACCTTCATATACATTAGGATTGAGAGAATGCAGAAATATTAGTAGAACACATCAGTGAAAGTTTGAGGAAAATCGGACAATCCGTTCAAAAGTTATGAACATTTTAAGTATCTGCACAGTCACTGCTGGATGAGAAGACTACTACAGTGTATGATGTCACATGCGTACAACTATATAAGGAAAATAAAAAGAGAATTTCACAAAACTTTACTTTTTGAATAAAGTGCACATTTCTTCGACTTGGTACTGACGTATATTAAGGGTAATATCATTCCCCCTGCCTTCTGAAAGAGAGAAGTCGAGTGTTCTTTTGTTATGCGAGAAAAATGGAAATATGTTGAATTTTCTTTATTCTTTCTTTATATCGTTGTACTCATGTGACATCACAAGCTTACTTAGTCTTTTCATCCAGCCGTGACTGAGCAGAAACTTCAAAAATTCATAACTTTTGAACGGGTTGTCCGATTTTCCTCAAACTCTCACTGTTGTGTTCTACTTATATTGCTGCATTCACTCAACCCACATGTCTATGAAGGTGAACTTGTCCTTTAAGTCAAAAATATTGTATGAGTATTTTGTTACAGCTTTGCAAGAACTGTATACTCTGGAAATAAGATACGGTGAAGTGAAGTATGATTTCAGTGACAAGGAAATTAGAAATTTATTTATCAGATCTAGAAGTACGACTTTACTTAGTAAACATAGGGAATTTCACGGGGTGATATATACAAGGGATTATTTGTTCAAGTTCGGTTTTGTGAATGATAATCTTTGTTCTTATTGTCCTGGAAAGGGAAACTAATTATTCACATATCAATCTTTGATTGTGTGAAAGTAAAGCCGATATGGCAGTTTCTCATTGAGTATTATGATTTGGTTGAGTTAGAAGGATTCGAATGGAGAGATATTTTCTTGGGTTTACAAGTCGAATCAAATGTGTTAATGTTTTGATAATTTTGATGAAAATTGTAATATTTCGGTCAAGAGAACAAAATAAGTTACCCACGAGGGAAAAGACAAAGAAATTTGTTTTGGATCTGATAGAGGAGGAAAGGAACGTTGCAGTGAAAGCAGGTAAGCTTGGGTTTCATTTGCAACAATGGGAGCAGTTAAAACTTTCATAGAGAGTGTGTGTTTTTTTTTCATTGGTTTATCCACATTGTTTGCAGGGGATAGGTGCCCACATTGATAGTATGAATCATATATGTTATTTTTTTAAAAATCATTCTTCCCCCTCGTCAGATGTATGGTCAGTTTCGGTTGGTGCCGTATTAATGTTTAGGAATCATTAGTATCAGCATTATGGTGGTCACTTTTTTTTCTTTCCCATGTCAAACGTTTAGTTTGCTTTGGTTTTTGGTGTGTGTCTGTCTAGGAAACAGGTAACCATGATACCACATGTATGTGTGATTTGGTGTGCAAGTGTTGGTGTTTGTTAGTGCGCACTTGTGGGTATGTCTGTTGTTGTTTTGTTTTGTTTTGTTTTTGTTGATTTTTTTTTTGGTGTATATATGGGTGTGAAAGTGTTGAGGGAAGCTACCGGGAAGGGGGGGGGGGGGTGCTATATAAGTGGGGAAATAATTGGGGATTGTCGGGGTTAGGTAGATGTATATAATGTTAGGTAATAGTATAGAGTAATGGTTAAGGGGATAGGCAAGAATATGGTTTGTTTAGATAATATACACCTGTGGTTTAATATTTTGTTTTGTACGGGGGGGGGGAGGGGGTAGGTTGACAGATTAAATAAAAATGATGAGTGTTGTTTGGTTAATGTAAGCATGCTTTTTGTATGACATGTTATGGGAAATGCTGTATTCTCAAGAGAGAGTAAGAGAATCTATGTAATGAAGCGGATATTGAGTAATCTGATCAAGTTGATCAAGACGGGTTTTTTTTTTCTATCTTAAGAGTTACATTTAATCTGATATATTTATGTATATAGCGTGTGCTCTGCAAAAAAAGAAAAAGAAAAAAAGAAGGAAGTTATTATAAAAAATGATTTAGCAGCACAACTTCTTTTTGGGTGTGTGTGTAATAAGGCACATTTGGGTTGGCTTGATTAGGCTGATCAAAATAGCTTTTTCTGAGAGTTATGCAGAATTTCATGTCATTTTTAAAAATAAAAACATGGTATGATTGGGGAAAAACCCAAATATATTGCACTATAATGCTTGAAAAATGATTCAGCAGCACAAGTTTTTGTTGCTGGTTATATTAATTTCATTGTTAATATGGATTTGATATTAAATGAAACTCAAATAAATAATATCATAAACAAAAAAAGTGTGTGTGTGTGTGTGTGTGTGTGTGCGTGTGTGTGTTCTTTACCTGCGACTCGACGAATACGTTTGCGTCGCGGAAGTCCAGCTTTTCGTTGAAAATCTTCTGAACTTCTTCCGAGTTGAGGTAGTCTTTGAACGCCCTCAACGTCCTTGCTGCTGTCTCGGGCTCACCGAGCACCCTGGGCATAGCTGGGGGTTTGCCTCCACGACCAGGCCCTCCGGCACCAGATCCCAACGCTGCCGCAGCAGGTATCTTCGCGCCGAGGGCAGCGTAGTCGATTCCCGGATCGAATGCCATGACGTCTGCCTGACGACCAACACCGAGTGATGTTACTACCGAAGGGATTGGCTGTGCCAATTTATTTTAAAGGAGAATGAAACCAGAAATGATTATGATATGTGGATTGAATACTGCAAAAAATAGTAAAAGGCGCATCAGGGAACTTTGAGGAAGATCTGACAATCCGTTCAGAAGTTGAGTTTCGGTGCCGGATGAGAAGACTACAACAATTCATGACGTCATGCATGGACACGAGATACTTAGATATAAGGAATGTATAAAGAGAATAAGCATATTTGTATTATTTTCAGCACTATTAGGAATCTCCTGATTTGACTTTCTCAGGAAGCATGGTTAATTGTTGCACTTGACATAATCATGTTAGTTATATCAAGAGGAGGGGAGGTGTACTTTCATTAAAGAAAAAGTTAAATTTTGATAAGTAAGCTCACCTGCGCGAAACGAGCTGAAAAGAGTCCGCACACTCTCTTTTTCGTCTACAGCAACAGACGAACATGTTTAAATGGCAGCTTTAATAGCTTTAATGCAAACCGACAGGTAAATTTCGCTACAGGGAAATAACTCACGGTCACGGTCACAAGACTCACTGAAAAGTCAGCTAGCACTTTTACGATGTGTCTCGATATCTCCAAGAACTCGAAAGTCGATGCATGCCTATGTTCATTAATTTTGCTGTAGCATGCAGATAAACCGACTATTCTAGTTTCTCGTTGGATCTTATCCAACTCTTATGGATCTTGAGTACGTCACCGCTTACGAAAGTTTAAAGCGTATCGTTATTTCCAGAAGGCAAGCAGACAACTGGTTAATTGTCACAGCATGCAGGCATGGGTATGCTCTCAGAAAAGATATAGATTAGGGCCAACTCCTAGTTGACTTAAATACCTAGCCCATATACATTGCTGACTTTTAGGAGCGAACTGGCCTGTAAAGTCAGCTAACACTTGTACGTTTTGATCTACTACACACCATGATTAAAGCACACGAAAATATGAAGCATAGTAAGCATGCAGTATATAGGCGTAAACAATACTTAAATACTTATAACTTGCAGGCATGAGGAAGGTGGAGTTAAAAATAGCGCCTCGTGGAGAGACTTCAATATAAAATGACATTTTTACCTCCTCATTCACAGCGGCGATCCAGCTTTGAACACGAGCTCGACTTGAAGCACCTTGCCTAATAAAGAGGGCCCCTTTAATACCCAAAGAAAGTACTGGCCTGCTACCCCCTCGTATAAGCAATATTGTGCCAGTCCTGTTTGCTCACTATTTTGCTGTGTCATTGCTACGCATCGTGAACTTTGAACGTTGTTTTAGTCTGAGTTGTCGCCGTGAATCCAAATCTCAGAGTGAGGTGAATGGTCGCGTTTTGCAATAATCTACTAGTACAGTACCTAATAGAAACTCTCCATTTGAAAGGGTCCTTACCTGTGGAGAAGTGAGGGTTCTGAGACCATACCACAAAGTTGAAAAAACAAAAAACAAAAAAAATTGCTGCTCCCTCTTGTGGACATATCACTAGCCGATAATATAAATTTTTGATTGACTCGAGGGGGGGGGCAATAAATTTGGTGTCAATAATGGTCTCTGGGGTGTTGTTGCTGTGCTTCTTGAGGGATTCCACTAGAATTATTCTATGGCTTTAATATGTTTGTATATAGTAGTGAGTTGTTATATTACATGTCTTAACTTGCCTTTTCAGGGGTTCTTATTATACAAGCTTACTTTTCTAAGACCCCTCCACTTTACATCTATATGCATCTACATGCATTGTCAATTTATATTCAAATATTCTGCAAATTGTTTTAATCGCATATATTCAACAATGTATTCCTTGTTACATATCATTGTTCTTATGTAATTTTGTATTGTGGAAACTTTGAATAAACTTGAAACTTGAAACTTGAAATTTGAAACCTGTTCCACGTCTCTCAACTTATAACGTGGGTATAGAACACCCGTTTCTCGCATTACTTTGTTCCGTGAACATCCGTTTCTCGCATTACCGTGTTCCGTTAAAGTTATATTGTTAAGTTGAATGAAATAACTGAATATCTAGCCAGATTTAAAAAAAAAAAAAAGATCCTCATCAAAACAGCAACTATTCTCAAACCAGAGCTTCATCTCTTTGGGAGCTGATAGCCTGTGTGGCATTGTAGATACTGGACCTCACCCTTAGCCTATCTATTGAAAAGTATATCAAAATTGATTATTTGATAACGAACCATCTAACCAAATGATGTAGATAGGCTTAAATGTATTAGGCCTACTTATTTTTGCAGTACACAAAAACGCGCACGCGCGTGCGAATAAATGAATATAATCGTTATGTATGCATAATTATATATATATATATATATATATATATATATATATATATATAATGTATCATGTGTATGGTTATATACAATGTACGTGTAATGCATACATGTGTGCGTGTTTGTGTGTAAGTTTGTGTGTTTGTATAGGAAGCACTGTAAAAAGGCTTCAGATTGTTGAAGGCTTTCTTTGTAAACTTGGGGATATTTTAACACTGTAGCATTAATTGATATAGAACATAGGCTTACGACACATAACTAACATGGAGGATAAGTTTTACTTCATCCCTACATTCTTCTTTTTAGTAACCATGTTCCGTGAGCACCCGTTTCTTGCGTTATGCCGTTCCGTGGTAAGGAGCAAGTGAATATTCAGCTATATAGATGATACCATCATCATCAAAATGGCAACTACTAACTCTCAGACCAGAGCTTTATCTCAGATAACTTTGTTTAGCACTGTAGACTCTGAACCTTTCTGCCCCTACAATGATAACCTACAAAAAAGTTTGTCAACATTTATCAAATTTTGATAATGAACCCTCTACCCAAGAGATTTAGATATGTTTACGCGACAATATGATATTATTACTTATACATGAAACGGTATGTAATTATGCAGTATAGGGGACACAAACACACACACACACAGACACACACACACATACACACACAATCATATATATATATGTATATATATATATATATATATATATATATATATATAATATACATCTATTTTATATATAATCATGTATATGCGTTCATGTGTAAAAAGGTTTCTGATTGTTCAAAGGCTGTCTTCGTAAACTTGGCGATATTTAGAATCTGCCATTCATTGATATATACATACAGGCTTCCGATATACCTTTATAACATGGAAGAAATTTTTTTACTTAATTTCTATATACAAGTTTTCTTTTCACTTGCTTTAGTATCGAATCACTTCGTTTCATTTCATATTAATTCATATTACTGGATCAGGCCGAACCATTGATCATTCTATGTAGGACCTTTCTTTCTCTATTATTTTGATATTGTTGAAATAACATGTTACCGCAGATAATTGCTCCGTTTTCTTTTTGTATAGTACTTTTTTTAATGTATCGTTTTTGTTGTTACCTGACACTTGTTCCTTTCCTTATTATTGTATATGCAGTTTGTATGTATTTCTACTATTTTTATGCTGTTCACGGATTTGCAGAAGAACAGCTTTGCTGAAGCAAATTGCCGTGATTAAATAAAATAAACTGAAACTGAACTGACCTACACAAGCACAATAAATACTCTACTTTAAGCAGAAATGTACATGCATCGTTCATACAGCAGTGTCTATACAGAGGCCCTACATGCATTTTGATCTCTAGAATACTACATAAAGAATAACAAAAGTTATGCGTTTCGGACAATAACCTGCTTTTAAAAGATTTGTAAAAGATGTGTGGATTGAGTTGATGCAGCACATCATAGAAAGTTTCAGGAAAATCGGATAATCCGTTCAAAAGTTATGATCACTTAAGTTTCAGTGCCGCTATTGCTGGATGAGAAGTCTAAAGGAGCTTGTGATGTCACATCCCATGCGTAGAACGACATAAAGGAAATAATACAGAAAATTGGAAATTTTATTTTCACCTTTCTCGCATAATAAAGAGAGCACTTCTGACTAGCCTTCTTTAAGAAGGCAGGTGGAATAATATTGCCCTTACCATGCGTCAGTAACCAGGACAGTGAACGACAGTGTACTTTGAATAAAAAAAAATTGTAGAATATTCTTTATATTTTCTTCATAATAAATAGTTCTATCACGCAATTGATATATCACAAACTGGAGGAGTCTTCTCATCCTGCGATATTAGTACTGACACTTCAAAAATTCATAACTTTTGAACGGATCATTGTCCGATTTTCCTCAAACTTTCACTGTTGTATTAGACAGTCCCTAGCCGTTTGATGCTTATAGCGTCAACATTCAAACACATCTTGTTCATGTGCAAACACGTATAAAGGAACCTACATAGTACGATTCCTCTGACACGCACACCAATCAACAGGCACACACAATTCACACACCGTAACAAGACAATACCACCAATGCTACTTCCACCATCGCCACCATCATCTCAAAAGCATCAACACTACACCTACGCTCACTACATGATAAGTAAATTTTTATCTTTAACAAGGCAAGTGCCAAAATGTGTCTCGCCAATTCGCGTAGAAGAAATTAATGTTTTTCTAAATCCTGGAAGTTCATTGACCCCGCCTATGACCTTTAACCTTGTGATGACCTTCAACTCCCCAAGGGACATCTACCAGCCAAGTTTGGTCACAAACAGACATAGGGTACAAAAGTTATGAGCCATAATCGAAACGCGCCGTAAAAACTTAACATTGGGCCCTAAAAGTTAGCTGATCCCTGTCTGTGACCTTTGACCTTGTGGTGACCTTCAACTCCCCAAGGGACATCTACCAGCCAAGCTTTGTATTGCATTGTATTTGTATTGTATTGTAGTATTGTAGTATTGTAGTATTGTAGTATTGTAGTATTACGAAACTAGTATACGTCCCTACCTTTTCCTCTGGCCGGCCATCTTTTCAAGCTATGCTTACAATGGCGGCCTTCTGCATTATCGCTCCATAATTATAATTGTTGTGATCCCCGCTGCATTAATTACCTTTTATATCTTTGTTTACGCAAGTCAAACGACTCTGTTTTGAATCTATTTTGTATATTTCCCACATGTTCATGATCATGTGCCTTATGTATATTGATTTGCTGATTGATTTGTTGATTTGCAGAAAATAAAGTATCTATTAAACAAACAAACAAAGTTTGGTAACAAACGAACGTATACATCAAAAGTTATGAGCCATAATCGAAACTCGCCGTAAAAACTTAACATTGGGCCCTAAAAGTTCGTTGACCCCTGTCTGTGACCTTTGACCTTGTGGTGACCTTCAACTCCCCACATACATATTCTACCATCCAAGTTTGGTAACAAACGGACATATACATCGAAAGTTATGAGCCATAATCGAAACGCGCCGTAAAAACTTAACATTTGGCCCAAAAGTTCATTGACCCCTGCCTGTGACCTTTGACCTTGCGGTAACCTTCATGTTTGGTAAAATGTGTAACTTTGTATAACCACTCTTCCTTCCAAGTTTGATCGAAATTAAAGTCCTCTGTAGAGAGTTATTTAAGATTTTGTAGCGTTACGGACGGACGACGGACGGACAGACGCCGCAGGCGATCCCTCGGTGGGTTCGACAAAAATTTTGTTTCTCTTACACGTTCTCTTGAAGCGTGATTCCGTATGATGGTTAAATAGTCATCATGATAGAGTTAAACCAGACCAACAGAATGGTATTACTTCTACTAACTCGTAGATGAAATAACGATGTTATGACAATTCAAAATTATACAGGTATTCATCGACCAGTAATATTGGTTGCAACCACAATGTTCACGCAAGCTGAGTTGACGATGTCATCAACCTGCAACTCTCTCATTGGTTGAAGGACAAACACGTCATGAAAATCACCCTTTTTGCTCGATGATTCAGCAGGTTATCAACATTACTGTTCCCCTTGAAAAGCGCCATTACTGGGTTGATAATGTAACACACCAAAACTTTGCTTCAGAGATTTGTGTTTAGGTCAGAATGAGATTTGTGTGGTCACGTCATCGATACCTCATCACCTTTGCACTTGTGGTTGCTACACTGGTAACTCCAGCTCACGAAACCATGTGAAACATGTAAGTCTCACTTCACGGCAGTCTTATCTTAATTTTGATTTACGCCCTATTTTTTTTTAAATGAATTCCTCACCATTCTGCATAGTCTGACTTTTTACTATCTTGCAGTGTCAACTCGAAGATTTTGCCAACTGGACTACGCGGCGACGAAGTCGCCGCCTTTGCCGAAGGACGAAGCCACCTTAAACTATACCAGTTTTCCACGTTGAGGGCGTCAATTAATCCTAAATAACGAAATAGTACGAGCAGAGGGTATGGAAGCCAGACCAACTCGAAGGTGGTGTGGAATTGTACTCTGATACTGCTTGATGCGGTAATCTCGAATGTCCAGAAATCACTCATTGGTGTGTGTGTTTTTTTTTTAGTTAGCAGAAGATTGGTTTATCCATTTATTAGACAATTCAGTTGCACTTTTTCCTTCATAAACAATACCGAACATGACCTGTTATTCACATTCAAGAGCATCAAAATATGTTCCGAGTCACTGTTGTAGGCAAACATCATACACGGCAAACGGGAAAGAATCGGTCTTCGAAGTCACTTGTAAAGGCTTGCAACGAAAACGTCATTAAGCTTGTAGCTGTTATGATGTTTGCCTACATTGACTGGGATTTTATTTTCTAGCATTTGATATTGTGGACATAAGGCAAAAACATTTAGTTATTGGTGGTTACTCTACTTACGCAATTTTGAAACGAAAGTATCGTCGAATCTTCAGTAGAAGTGAGGAAAATCATATACATAGACACAGTGAGTGAGGTATTGGCAAACTGTTCATTACCAAGGAATGTGATATAATGACTGTGTAGTGTGTACACTCGTCATTATGAGGAATTATGGGAGAAAGTATACGTTAACGGAAGCTTCTAGCAAGGGTGGAACATTAACCGCCAATGTCTTGAACTATGAACATAAAGATTCTAGAATAATACTGTCGAGTTGTAACGGCAATTTATGTATAGTATCAATTACAATACATCAGTTTTCACTGGATTTCATTACAGAGAAAACTACGTCCATCTACAGTAATAATGATAGTGATATCAAAAGTCATATAGCCCTTATGACCAAAGTGTCTCCAAGCGTTTACAATTAACAAGAAAAGCGATCTTGTAGATCAGCTGTAAATAATGCATTAATTACACAATCACCGACATTTCTCCCCAAATGAGTGGGGATGAGTTTCCTTTTGAAAATGTCAATAGAGGTAGAGTACCGAATATGAGTAGGGAGGTTGTTCCAGAGAAGGGTGTCACTAATGGAGAAAGCGATTCTTACAACGGTTGTGTCATGTGGCACATAAAGCATATCAGTGTATCCGTATGGTAAAATGTATAACTTCTCCAAAGTATTGTTCAAGATCTAAAGCTCAATCAAACAGATGTGTGAATGTGTGTATTTGTGTGTCATACTTTTATCGGATTTCTACTTTTTAGCGACATTCTCCTCCAACCACTGCCGTGCCTCGTGAGTCATGAGTCGCTTCGGAGTTTGAAGCTGGACGGCGACGTCATTGCCCACGTACGACAGCTTCCCGTTCTGCACGAAGAACACCTTGTCGGGATGGGCGTTGAACACCTTGGAGAAGGTGTTGTCCATCCTATCGACCAGGAGGCGAAATTTGGAGGTGTCAGTGACGTCATCAGTCAAACAGGAGCTGTCCAAGTCAAGGAGATCCCTGGAGAGAAATGAGATAACACACTAGAATCGTGGCAGGTTTGTTTGTTAGCATACTTGTTTCGACACTGACACTTGAGGTTGGTTTGAGGTGGCAGTCGAGCTTTTAACCCTTTCTGTGCTAATAAGTCAAATAGGCACAAATTTAACACACACACTTATGTGGGCAGGTAATTAACGTGACATGCAGATGGTTAAGCGCTTATCTCACTGGAGGAGACGGAGTCGCGGCGGTCGTGCGAGTGGAAAGACCAAAATATGGCTTATACGCTCTCATCCAAGAATGCTACTCCACGGCGACGTTCGAGACGTTTCCACACAAGATGATGAATACTTATTCGCCCAGAAGTTGCGGAAACGTCTCCGCGACGTCTCCACATCGTCGCTTGTATGTCACCATGGGTCTCCGCAACGTTACGAGACGTCTCAGAGACGCGGACAAAATTTGCCTCCGCGAGATATGGCCGCCACTGATGGATACGTCGCGGAGACGTCTCCGAGACCAGTTGGAAACAAGAAGATGTCTTTAAAAAAATGTTCAACTGTCTCTCGTGACTCCCAAGAGACTCCATGAGACGTTGCGGAGACGTCGCGGAGGCCTGAGTAGTCCCGATACGGGACTCTTTTCTTTTTTATCACTCTCTCATACGCCCTCATTGGCGGTAGCGCGAAGTCTTCTCGGTCGCGACAGTCCACGCATCGCGCGAGTCCACAAACTGTTCGGGGGGTCTCTCCTTATATTACACCGCCCTCAACGACGACACTTCCGTGTGCGATATTGCTAGTACCATAGACCATGCTAGTACACACCGTATACGAAGGCAGTCCAGGCAGTGGACTAAGACCTGAGTGGCCACCAGATCGCCACCTCGTCTCAAAGTTGGGGAGATACCTGCTTGAGTGACACTCACAGGCACTTCAGACAGAGTTTTGCAGCGTACTATACAAGGCGAACAAACTACCGGTATGTAGCCTGCGCATAACGGGACGCGAGGACTCGGCTCCATACCGTTGGTCAACGGCGGTCTCAGTTGTGAAAATCTCTTAAGACACAAAAGACAACAACACCCTAGCTGCAAAAATAAAAAACAAAAAAGCGAGGTAACAAGAGAAGGCAAGGAGCCCCGCACAAGTCGTTTATGATAACAAATAAATAATGATAAGGGCTTGTCTGATGGATTGAGGGATTGTTACAAGGCTAGGAGCAGAAGGTCGTACAGCGATCATCGTACATCCACAAAAATGCATCGATCAGATAAAAAATGTTCAAGTAATCAAGCCAGCACATCTCATAGAAAACCATTACTTTGCTTGCTGAAAGCGTGTCTTTGTTTGCAACCTGCGTTTATGGGCGGTAATAACCACCAGTTTAGTCCGCAGCAGTGGTTCACCAAGTGTGGCGAACGTGACCTCATAAACACGACCCGTACTTGCTTACATAATCATGACCATTCCTTTACTCACTCATTTTCACTCAACAAAACATGCATACATAAAATGTGACAATAACGCGAACAAAATTAATATGATAGGACAATGTGACAGAAAAAAAATAAAGTTAGTAGGTGAAGGCAATGGGTCTTATCTTAAAACTATAAAAACCGGGGATATTCTCCATATGATTCCTCGGAACGCATCTTATCCATATTTCATTTTGATTGCTCTTCCGTATACTCAAAATAGCACTCGATCGACCTTGAACCCCAATCTAGACATAATGTAACAGAAGCACACATTATGTATATTTACTGGTACCGAGTAGAAAATTGTCTAACGAATGAAACAGAAAAAAAAAAACGCCCAACAATAATCACCACGTTGTTTAGTGACGCAATACTGCAGCGCTTAGTGTGACACGTAAAACAAAACAAAAATCCTGCTCAGGTTGACTTTTCATAAACAGAAAATCACATGAAGAGAACGGCACAAGTTACACTGAAATTATAAACTTGATATCAGTGAATTGATACCAGCCACATAACGGAATTTGAATCAGATGATGATTAATCTCTATAAGCAGAATATATTATGACATAACTTTTTTGATTTTGCGCAGTTTTTACATTCGAATGTCTATAAGATTTTCGTTGGAAATTATTATTATTATCATTGATATTATTATTATTACTATAATGCGTTAAGATCATTATGACATGGACCTCAATGAGACACCTGTTTTTGCTTGCCCTTAATTAACCACGTAGGGACAAATAAAGAACATGGATTTTTGTAATGACAAAACAAGTAATTCCACCTTTTAAACAACGAATCATCACCACATGAAAATGAATTCCCCTGAATGAAGGCTGCATATATATATATATATATATATATATATATATATATGAAAATGACTGGGAGAAGACGATGACTACATGTAGAAATAAATCACATTGGGAAATTTCCCTCTATCAGGGCATTTCCCCCGTTACTCACTTGGCGGCAGCGATTCTGTCCTCCAGGGATTTGTGTTGTTGCGTGGAGCTCACGTTGTGCCCCATCATCCAGCGGCCTTTGGGATGAGCCTCGGCCAAGTAGACGACAAGGAAGTCGGCCTGATTTCGGAAGTCACGGGCGAGAGCCGCCAGCGTGCCGCCTACTACGCAGGCCTGTGTACATAATAATCATCAATGAAAATGAGCAGCGAGTAAGTCAAATTCGGCTGAGCCAACTCTTGACTATTGGTGTAACTATTACAACCTCATTATCTTTAAGCACAGCATTTAGTAGTTATCAAAGTTTGTTATCATGAAAAAGTACACCTGTGGTATCAACGTCATTATTTGTTTCGTTCGCAGTTTGTAAAAGTCTTTGACTTTTTTTTTTGCACAAGACTGGCCTGTCCCTCCATCATTGCTTTGCTTACTTGAGATTGTAATTCCAGTTTGATTTGTTTTGTTCTACCTGGTTTGTATCATAAGTAAATGAAAGATCTCCGCACAAGCCAGGACTGATTGTGCAGTTTGATGTGAGAGATATCTGCAGTTTACATGGCATGTTACTATATGATATCACTACATGATGTTATCTTTACCATTATCGCAAAACGAGCTTTCACCATTCTTTGAAAGTTAAGATATTTGCGATTAAAGCTCCTAAAGAGAGAGAGAGAGAATGATAAAAAACACGGAATATCTTTTAATCATAACTTCCAGAAGATTGCCTGTTGTGTTACAAGAAAGTATTAATGGTCCTGGAAAAGGTTTATTTTTCTCTATCTGATGATGGACTTGAGAATGACACTACAGCTGTTTCATTCATTTTGATGTTGCTGTGATGATTATGCATGATGAGGCCTAGAAAACGGAACAGTCCTTACCCTGAGCGGGGGTCAAGAAGATGAAGAAGCAAGAATCATGAGAGGGCGCTCTTTGTTGATGTGGAGATCGTGCAGGTATCTCTTGGTTCCGCCCAGGGTTACGAGCTCCACGTTGGGTAGGACGTCGCCGACACTGACCCCTTTACATGGCGGAAAGGCTCCTTCGTCAAGAAAGACGTAAGCTGCCGCTTTCAGAACCTGAAGAAATAATATGTAACATTAGGTGTTGTTGAAGCAGTTAAACCATATTGAATCTGTATTCATATCATTTTATTCCATTACATTTATTTTTTCCATTTCCTACAAAAATCATAAATAATTCATAAACGCAACATGTTTTCCTGAATACAATTATTGGCGCAGTTTGTTAATTTCGGCCTCTCTGTCGTTCAGTCCTTTCTACTTCGTCCGTTGATATGCTCTTTGTTTTTACAAGGTTGTATATAAAACAGCAAAGGGAGTTATGTTGACACCTTTTGTTTTTCTCTTTTTTTATTCCCTTTATTGAGCAATGTAGATCAAGTCTGTCTCTAGAAGTTGCTGATGGAGCATGCACAGAGAAGATTCTAGGAGATAATAAGCAAACCATATACGCACTAAAATGCAGAAGATATTTTCCGAAAGATAACAACACAAACTCAGCGAATTTGTCATAAGGTTCGTTCAAGACCCGATTTCGACATGAGGGTTTGATCGTTGTGGCACCATGCAAAAAGGAAGTAAAGAAGACACGACTAAACAAACCGGGGGGGGGGGGGGTGGTTTCATAAAGGTGTTCGTAGAGTTACGAACAACTTGCGAGCGACTGGTGATCAGTTTTGATGTGCTATACTTATCAGAATTTCCATAATTAAGCATAAGAACTGATCACCAGTCGCTCGTAAGTTGTTAGTAACTTTACGAACAGCTTTATGAAACAGGGCCCAGGGCAAAACAAACAACCGCGGTTTCAAAACAATTACACTTACAGACATTCTCCGTTTGTTTATTCAATTCAATTCAATTCAATTCAATTCAATTCAAACTTTATTTTCACTTTCTTTCTTCAACAGAATGTATAAGAAACATGCATGAATTTGACATGCGAATCGTCTCCCTCCCCCTCCCCCCCCCCCCCTTATTCCACATTCAGCCCATGACGATTTTTCATTATCATTATTATACGACTCAGTACTATGCGGTGCAATTTTACATTTCATTGCATACTCAGTAGTAAAATTATGTCATGTGATCGCGTGGCAAGATGCTGGTACATTGCCGTTTCAGAGAAATAGTTAAAAAAAAAACTTGTTATATAATATCACATATATGCTGGCAGGTGGATATTTCTGTGTTGGTTACTCTCAATGACACAGCACAAGTTTCGTAACTGAATTAGAACTGCCAATAATGACCTCCAGCTTTGTTTTGTTTTGTTCGTAGGGTTTGTTTGTTTGTTTGCTTGTTTTTTGTCTACAAGTGTCACTCCGTCTTTAAATACACGTGTGCCGAGCATACTATACCTCAAAGTTCCAACGTGTTTTGCGGCTCCAAAGAAAAGTATTGTCCCCAAGATTTTTTTTTCAATCATTATTCTTTCTTCCGTCCCACAATTCTTTTCAATAGAAGCCCTTCTCTAGATCCACCCCTCCTTTCTTACTTTTTCATAAACTTTACTTCGCGTTCTCAATTAATTACCCGCTACGTTTTTTCTCACTTCATTTTGTGATACACAACACAGAAACGGATTTCACATCTTTCTCACTTTTCTCTCATGTCTCCCTGATTTTACAACTTTCTCCCTCCCCTTTTCCTCCCTTCTTTCTGGTTAATCTTAAGCAACCCACCAACTTTCGAACACTTTAACTGATCCTCGCTCTAATCTTCCTAACAATTGTCCCTGCCTTCCATGCTCCTGTCTCCATTTTATGCGGCAATCTCAACGTCTAGCTCACCGATGCCCTTTCGACTGTCACTATTTGCCTTACTAACACGCTTCCCTCCTTCACGTTTCTCTTTCTAGTGTCTTCTTTTGTCCAACAACAGTTCTTTCAAGGACTGTCACCGCAAACGTCTCTTCCTCGATATTTGTTTTTATTTTTCTCTATTTGTTGTCAAAACAGAGCGCTCCAGACAACGATTAGGCCAGACTGATTTCATGCGTGTACTCCTCTACTGTCTACTTACATGCATGTAGGTGGTGAGCATTGCGTATGGGTGAAGTGTTACACAATGCAATATGGCTACCAAGGGAGATTTCCATAGTTGTGGGAAGGTGTTTTTTTTTTCTTTTTAAATGAGCCAAACATTGTCGGAGACGTCACGTCACTCAAAACCCCCTTTTTTTTGTCTGTCTGTATTCAGTTCTCTCTTTTTTTTCTTTCGTTATTTTTTTTTAATTTATTCTCGTGTTTCCCTATCTGTCTCTATCTATTTAATTTTTCGATTGTTTATATCTTTACTTTTCATTAATGTTAACTTTTATAGTCAGACAGTGCTAGCAGATACACTCCAGCAAGCCACAACACATGGCCTATATACTCAGGGCACCCTTTACTTTTTTTTTACTTTTTCTTTTTCTTCTTTTTCTTCTGCTTATTAGAATTATCATAATTGTAACAATAATGCTAATGCTAATGATAATGATAATAATAATAACAATTGTTATAATCATCATCATCATCATCATTTATCATTATTTGTTGCCATTGTTGTCATTACCATAATTATCATTGTCACTATTATTCCTATTCAGAACAAAGCGTCTCGCTCACTGATCATATTAGCAATGACTGTTAACCTCATTGATTGAAATAAAACACAACAACCGCAGCTCCACCAGAAACGCCGAAAATAAGAATATTAACAACAACAGCAACACCAATTTGATATCAGTGGCAAAACCACAACTGCAACTTCAACAGCTACCCCCACAATGATATCAACAACCAATCCACATCATCAACAAGAAAAAAAAAAAGATATTACGTAGACGGGAACTATGACTCATATCTAGGAGGAAAAACAAGAAGATTCTTAAATAAACAGCCGAAAAAACAACAACGAACAAACAACAACTAGGGCCTACACGACAAGCACAAAATACATTTACAACAGCGCCACTAATCGGCGGCGACTAGTTGTACTCTGGACGGATCTTACCTCGGGGCAGTCCCCGTACCCCATGAACATAGCCTCCTCCATGCACGTTATTTTTCCCGGGCCGAAGAGATCCCGGAGGTGACCCAACCCAGCTGCCTCCAATGCCATCTGCGCATGCGTAGTTTGAACTTCCTGATGCACAGATGGGATGGGAACATACAAAGTAATTCAAGTAAAAGGAATGATGTATGAGAAACAAGTTTAATGAAAACAGAATAAAGAATATCTGCAGTCGATAACAGTAGTACAGACTGTATTTATATACCGTTAATGATGGTGATCGCAAGAACATCCAAATAGGCCCTATATAATTCAATCAGACATACATGTACACTGCGTATGCACACAGACAATCATAGTAGCTCATACTGTTATATAGTAATACTAGTAGTTACTACCCTATATGATAAGTAAATACCACATCAGAATGAGGACAGAAAGAAATAAACTAAGAAAGAAACTAGGAACAAACCCCTTGTCACGTCAAATGGAAACCTTATTAATTCAATAAATTGATTATTTATTCATTCATTTATTCATTCATCCATTCCACCATTCTGATAAGTTAATCAAACATGTCCATGCACAAATGTTTTTGCTTTTTCTATCTTTCTTATTACTTGCATTCTAAATTTCGTTTATTGTACATAATCACGTAATGTCAATGCACTAAATTTTCGAAAAACTTCATAGATATTTACATGTTTTCCTTGAAAATGGAAGGTAAGAAATAAAATGCATGAATGAATGAACTCGTCGTGAAAATAATAATCAACACGTCATCATTCTAAGTAACTTACATACCTTCACAACTGAAAGTGTATACGTGTATAAGTGGACCAGGGGACACTGTATTGATGGTGTGACGGGGGTCTTTTATGAGTACTGCGCCAAAAATACGTCGTCGCTGTAACTTTTGTCAAATTCTTCCCTAGCCAGCCAAGGTAATTACCCCGACATTACCCGGCATTACCAAGACAACCCTTCTCTTCAAACGAAACAATGAATCAATTTAACAAAACATCATTTCATATGAAAAGTAGGCCTACACATTCCCTAGACTTGCTACTGATATGATGTAAAGGGTAATATCATTCGTCCTACTTTCTGAGAGAGATAAGTCTAGTGCTCTTTTATTATGGGCGAAAAGTGAAAAACCGTTGAATTTTCTTTATATTTTCTTAATATTGAAGTGCATAATGTGTTGTTATGATCTGTAGTAAACTTCTGATCCAGCGATCTTGTCACCAAAACTTCAAAAATTCATAACTTCTGATCGGATTGTCCAATTTTCCTGATTTTTTCACTGATGTCTTCATCAACTTTGCTGCATTCATTCAATAGGCCCTATTTCAAAGTTGCATCTCCCCTTAATAAAGTTTGTTGAAAATTAGTGTCGCTCTGAAATCTTTCACTGTAAACTTACCTGCATCTTCACCAAGACATCTGCATCGGTGAATACCATCTTCTCGTCATACAGCTTTTGAATCACGTCCGAATTCATGAGCTTCAGGTGCTCTCGGACGACCGCGAGTGCGACCTCGGGCTCGCCGAAAAATCTCCTGAAAGGAGGCCCCATTGTAGCGGGTCCTGGACGTTCGCCGCCAGGTGCGCGCTCTATCGAGCCGTGGTCCCCGTTCGGCACGTCCCTCCATCCCGTGTCATTAGGGCTGGAGTCGGTCATGTTTCCTGCTGGAGTTCCCCTGATGGAAAAGGTCAGGAAGCCTTTGTCACTGGCAGACAACTCAAACGGGGCATTCTTTCGTCATATTTCCATTTTGAAGTCTCCTTTTCTCTACACAGTATCTCTCTATCCACTCAACAGACAATGACAAAGTATGTGATTTTACATCCATGCATTATAGGTATACTCATGAACTATATACTAAGTTGATTTTAT
Organism: Diadema antillarum; assembly: GCF_040938485.1. Lineage (NCBI taxonomy): Eukaryota > Metazoa > Echinodermata > Echinoidea > Diadematoida > Diadematidae > Diadema > Diadema antillarum. Next base: position 97,384 of record NW_027271476.1, read on the forward strand.
AATAGTTGTGAAAATGATTATAATTCTTAATGAAAATGATATGATAATGAAGAAAATGGTAGCAATAATAACAACAATAACAATATTAATGAAAATGATGATAATAATGATGATAATGATAGCAATAATGATAATAACAATTATACATGTATAATCATAATATTAAACTGGTTCCATAACGCTTTACAAAGAAATGGTGGGAAAATCAGAGCAAGGAATTTCTCTCAAGGTATTCGTTAAAAGCTGCAAGATAGGTCTTGTGCGTGAGTTATAATGCATATTTCTGACAAACGAATAGATATACACTCACTTCCATACACACAAAGACACTGAGTGATATTGTACCTTGTCCTCCGGAGTTCAGGAAGCCCTACGTGCTGTTTATTTGGTGGACTGCAACGTGAATGATGTCATGAGTGTTTGTCTCTGCGTGTATAGGCCAACACGTACTTTAGAACTTCAGTGCTTTCTTAAAATGTACGGGGGGGGGGGGGGGGCAGGGGCGGGGGCAGGGGCGGATCAAGGAATTCCGTAAAAGAGGGGAGGGGCGCAAAAAAAAATCGCGACTTTCCCACTTCCGAGTTTCATCGCTTGACAAACAAAACACAAAACAAAACAAAGCAGAACATAAACAAGGCTTCAGCGCAATTTTCTGGTGCCTTTCTCTGCAAAAAATAAAGAGGGTCGCACACGCCTCTATGCTTTCATTTTTTCATTTCATTTCTTTTATAAAAAAAAAAATCAAAGGGGGCTCGCGCCCGGTGCCCCCCCCCCTCCCAAATCCGCCAACGAGGGGGGGGGGGGGGGGGGGGGGGAGGGGAACCTCTCCCTGATCGGTCACATAGCTCGAAGCTTCGTGCAGGAGCAACGAAAATATAACGAGCCGGTTTTGTACGATGAAGTCGCGCAGTGTGAAATAGTTTGCATTTCACATAATATGAACGACTGGAAGGTGACCGACCCGTCTGTTAGTCAGTTTCCCATATCCAGTGAATCGTTGATGCGATGGACTCAAAATAGCAATGAAGGTCTGGTGTATACGCAGGGCATTACTTAATGCCATCCTCTATCTCCCCTGCCCATTCGGGCCCTGATTAACATGTGGTTATTATTTCTCGTTCTTTCTCGGTAAACTATGCACAACTTACTATCATCAGAAACGGCATCACAATAGGTATGCTTCAAATTTAATAGTATTTCACACTTTGAAAAGTAATGACAACACAAGCTCAAATTGCATTGTGAGATATATGGCGCAAGTTTCAATTCTTTCAAATAGAGCAGCTATTAATAATTAGACAGATGACTTTAATTGTAGTTGAATTATGTTGATAATGCTTTACACCAGTTAATTCATACACAGACATTACACGACATATCCTGGCCAGCCACAGCCATAAACTAACAATCTGTCTCACAATCAACTATAGACCAACTGCAGGTCAAAGTCGACTATTCCCCCATACGTACAGCACAGCTAGCACACTGAATTCGATCGAATGCCACATTCTGTGGCGTGCTTGCCGTAGATAACTAGTACCGTGTATACCCTATTCCGTCCTCAACGTTTCCCTGCTGCAGTGACCTTCGAGTCAGGGGTGAACCCCGTCCTTTGTAAGTCAAGACAATGTCAAGGCGACGAAAACAAAAACAAAAACAAAAACAACGTTCTGAATCAGGAGCGATCAGATTTCACCATGGTTTTTATTTTTTTCAGAGTGATCGAGCTTACTCATTGACCTCTATACTGGTCGAAGAGCCTACTTACCAGCGCCTCAAGTCAAGTTGACCACGTCTGATTCGCTTACTAGTATTCACTTGTGCATGCTCATACACACACTTTACCTCGGTCGCATTCCCACGAATTCATTCAGTTGGCACGTCATGCAATGTTGTTCCGTTTTATTGCAATCTATCTCTTCCCCTCTGTCTCTCCCTCTCCCTCCTTCTCTCTTCCCCTCTCTCCCTCCCCGGCCTTTTGAAGTGCCTTTAGCTTTCAACGTAATGTTGAAGGCTTGAATATCCATATAGATATGTAATATTCCTTCCTGCACTGTGTTGATTTGGAAGGGGGTGAGTTCGAATAGACGGTTTCTGTAATGTATTACAATTTATGGATGCTCCTTTTCCTGCAGTAAGTAATGAAGCATTTCATTCATCTCCCTCCCATTGTAAAGTTCCATAGAAACAGGAATTCACTCAGTTGTTGCAAGGTGGGACATGTAGGACATGTAGGACAAGTCTCCGTCAATGTGGTTATCAAGGGCAACGTTTGTCAACAAAGCATGCATAAAATGTGACTATACTACAGAGCAAGCCCGTATTCAACATGCATACATGCATGAAGGATTGTTGGGGGGGGGGTCAGAATTAGAAACGCGCGGGCCTGCAGAGCGGTACGACCGGTCTTTATTGAGTCGTCTAGCTGGCATGGAATCCTTGATACCGTTTGATGCCTTCCATTTTTTTTTTTTTAATGATGTGCATGATTATAAAGATGCGTTCTTGTCGTAAGTAGCATCAATATGAAGCTTTGTCGGGAATTCCAAAATACTATGCGACCACGTATCTCATTCTGTTTAGACCTAAAATCGTTTGTGTGTGAGGTCACGAGAAAAAAGGAATAGTGTAATAAGCTATTTAAAGACTGGTCTGTATCCGAGGAAGGTCTTCATTTGTTTTTCACTTTAGTTTCCAGAAAAACTCCAAGAACAGTAAATAATATCGTGAAATTGACGAATGTCAATACTTGTAATCACATATCGTACGCCAAACCAAATACACGTATACAGTGATTGATGCAACATGTTGACTGTGAACAAATATTTTACATTTCATAGGTTACGCGCAAGGATGACAAAAGATAGATATAACTCCTTTTCCCTCATGAAATATCAGAAGTAAACCTAGAACTTAGCTTTGGCATTCGTGTTCACAGGAAGATGTACACCCTATACGTTTCTTATTTTAAACTATACGACTCTTAGTTTGCGGACAGTTGTTTTTGATCTCAACTCAACGAACTTTGTCATAATAGTGTGTTGCACTTATCTTTCTTTACTTGAACATGAACTATTGACATAATTTTATAGTCCATGGGCCAGGCCAGATATAGGTACCGTCTGAGGTGGCAAAACCTTTTTGGTGTCATTTTGTTTGTCGATCATAGATATGCTTATCAAGCTATGATAGCATTTCCAAATGAGTAGCTTAGTCATAATAAATGAATTTTTAACCAATTTGGTCTCGTTGTTGTATCCCTGTACTTCTGAATCGAAACTAACCGCTATACAAAGAAGAGCACTATCTTCTGTATGTTCACAGGTGTTCTGTTGTAAACGCGGTGCGCTTAGTCTTTATTCCAGGCAGCGAAGGGAATATCCAAAGGGTTACGATGTTCACAGCGCTTAGTCTTTATTCAAGACGGCGAAGGGAATAGCCAAAGCTTATGATACAGTGTGTATCCTTTTATCTAAAAGCAACAACAACAACAAAAGCAATAAATTCCTCGTGAATTTTATCGTATTTTTCAATCATTTATCATTTTCCGGTGAAAACGCTACTGTGGAAACGCTAACACCACGCCAATGTCGCTTTATTTCCATCCAACAATAAAAGATAATTCAAAAACAATGTACCGGTACCCCAAAATACATTATAATGAATAATACTGTAAATGAACAGGGTGATTTTTGTTTAAAACTGATGTATTTGTTGAGAGGGTAGTATAAAAACAGTATAGATAATCCCTTTATGAGGAACTTTAGATATGATAAGGGTATACTGGTCTAGATAAAGACTAAGCGCACAGCGTGACAGCTGTGGACATCATAACCCTTTGGATATTCCCTTCGCTGCCTTCAATAGAGACTAAGCGCACCGCGTTTACAACAGAACACCTGTGAACATACAGAAGATAGTGCTCTTCTTTGTATAGCGGTTAGTTTCGATTCAGAAGTATAGGGATATAACAACGAGACCAAATTGGTTAAAAATTCATTTATTATGACTAAGCTACTCATTTGCAAATGCTATCAGAGCTTGATAAGCATATCTATGCCCTGACAAACAAAATGACACCAAAAAGGTTTTGCCACCTCAGGTGGTACCAACAACCCATTTTTCGAGCCTTGGCCCATGGACTAATAAGAGGGCGGAGTCTAGGTAAATATTATGTTGTCTATAATAAGGACATCAGGCGAATAACGTGAATCTGCCGAGTTAAACAGCCACCCCACCCCCTAGCTCCCCCAAAAGATGATAATATGGCTGACCTGCAGATGATTCAACTTCATAGAAACTTGCTTGGATAGCAAGTAGTCGTCATAGCGATAACGCTTCTTTCTGATTGGCGGTTGCTACATGAAACTACAAGAAGCGGCTATTTCCAACACGAATCGGCCGGCCTTGCATTTGGCACAGCTTTTCGACTTTCGCGCTTTTCCAAAAAAAAAGAAAAAAAAAAAAGAAATGAAAGCCGGCCTTTTCCCACAGTAGATGGAGTCCTGGAATCAATAATTTGATTAAATTCAATTTATTCTTTAAAACATGAGACCATGGTCTTAGCGTGTTCACTTTTTAAGGCGCAAACAATCTGTAGTGATAGCTGATGAATAGTGTTTAATGCCTTATTTAAAAAGAAAATATAACCTGAAACGAGACATGAAAACTCGTCACATTGAGGACGAGTTAGGTGATACGCTTGTGGTCATGAGATGACAGTCATCTGTGATCGACAAAGAAAAGAATGTGATATAGGCACCTTGAAGTTATATTGAGCGTGCATGCGAAACCGTATCTGTAACCACTCGACCACGGGTCATCCACGGAAATGGTAAGACAAAAAAACAACAACAATGTATAGATATAACGGGGGGAAAGTCAATGCCCACTCAACTAACGTGGCCGTGTGAACATCTATTGCATTGCTAGACGGAAAAGCGGCCTTGTAACGACTGAGGTCGCTATGCCATTTCTGGCAACTTGGGAAAAATACGTCCCGCAGACATAAAACCTATAATCGGCTGGTTTTGATACCTTGCCTTTAATCACAATTTTCAGTGTAATGACGTCATCAAATTACAAAACAATGACATGGTCTTGAAAGAAAATTGTTCAAAGTACAACACCTCAGTCGTCGTCATTACATACTATGATCGGTTTGACAAAGTCAACCTGCAAAATGTTGCTGCAGTCGAAGCAATGTGGTCTCCAACACACAAAAAAGAGGGATATGGCGTGTGTGTGTGTCTGTGTGTGTGTATAGGTGCGTTTATATACGAACGTGATTTCTACATGGACGAATATGTAATACAAAATTGAAGAAAAAAAAACAGTAAAGTAGCTAATTATTTTGTTTCGTGATCTTGTGGGGTTCGAACCCGCAACCTCACGTCTCTGAGACGTCGCCTTTAACCACTCGGCGACACGTCTCGACGGGAAAATATGGGGAACGTTATGGACTTGAAAGACAGTTGTTCAATATATAACACATTCATCGTACGTTGTCAGTTTGCTATTGACATGACGATCTATCATTTGAATATGAGGCAGGCATTAGTACCTGTATGAAATTATTATAGGCATGGTTATCAAATTGCCCTAAAATATCCTTATAATTGCCTTATTTTTACACACAGTTACGCTATCCCTTTAAACTCGTCACAGTTTAATCAGAATCATTAACATCATACATTAGTACCATATTCAGTTCCATAGCTGATCACGTTTGCTAATCAATTAAGAGTAATTGTCTAGCATGTGTCATATGGCCAACCTGTATACACACGTATATACACACACACAATGCTAAATGTATGTATCAAACATCTGTAACACAGCTTTGAACTAACTATAGGAATTATCGCTGCACTTATCATCCATACTTTTTATCACTATCTGAAACTCCACAAAAACCACTAATTGACAAATAATCATCAATACAGAAGACTGAATACCTTTTTTACAATGTATAGCTTGTTACATGTATAAATCAGCACAAAGTAACCACGACTACATTGTGTTACTGAATTAATATGAACAAATTTCATGTTGTGACAGTATACTATATCAGTTTGAAAAGCCCAACCTGCAAAACTATAATTTTGCAGCAGTCGAAGTAATGCAGTCTCCAACGCAAAACAAAGGTATACTGTGTGAGTGTGTGCGTATAGGTGTGTTTACATGCAAACGTGATTTCTACATGGACGAAGGTGTAGTACTCTATTGAAGAAAAAAAGTAAAAAAAATATATTATTTTCTTTCGTGCTCTTGTGAGGATCGAACCCGTACGTGTGCAACCTCACGTTTCTAAGACGACGCCTCTAACCACTCGACCATACGTCTCGACGAGAAAATTAGAGGAACGTAAGCTTATGTACGTGAAAGATGAATCAGGAATCGTTTGGTCCGCATTCCATTCTCATTTTCAGTTTTAAATTGCAAAATTGTCAACCTCATGAGGAGATTTCAAAGAATAAAATGCATGATTACTGCAGCTTATTGTCACAGCTACAACATAAATAAGTTTCAGAGGAAATGAAGCAAAATCAGCTGAGATAAAGGTGCTTAAACGTTGTCAAGTCAATGCATGGTTTCTAAAAAAATCACCTCCCATAGACATAACACGTAAACTTGTCCGATTTTGCGTCTTTACCTTTAAACACAATTTAAAGCATGATGACGTCATCAAATTTCAAAACCATGACATGGACTTGAAAGGCAAATGTTCAAAGTACAACATATCTGAATTTGGGATAATATTGAGCTTAAACAACAGAGATACGAGCAAATGAATGTCAGAAACAGTACCTCAAAAAAATTAATTCCACTTTTTTGATTTCAGATGACGATATGATGACGTCATAATGTAATTATGGAAATAATGATACTTGAAACGTCATGTCCAATTTATATGCTTTTGTAATATGCAATAAAAACATAGGGTCACCTGACGTTTTAAAGAGCTATGGCGAAATAAACAAAGACATGTTTTTTCACTATATTTGCACATAGACGCGCACGCGAAATTTGAACTTTGACGCAAGTGCATTGCTTTGTTATTTGTAGGAATCGATTAGAAATCAATGGATATTGTTGCTCAAAGTATCAGGAATCCAAATCTGTCAAAAAAAGTGTATTTTCATGTTGCTGACGCGCTGTGCGCGCGAAAATGCGCGGACGGACGCGCACGCGCAAAATTGTTTGAAACGCATAAAATTGTCTGAAACTTCGAGATTTCCCATTGGAAAGTTGTTTTGAGCCTTTTAAAATTTTGACGCGCGCTTACGCGCACTTAATGATGTCCTAGGTAATTAGCATCAAAAGAAGTAAGATAGAACGTGACCTGAACTTTATGTCCACAAAAAATGATACAGAAATGACCTTTAGTTATGAAGTTATGATCGATCATGTAACATGGTCCAAAAATCACAAAATGGCGCCTAGACGACGTCATAGATATGTTACTGTCATGAAAACCTTATTGTGGCTAGATATTGTCATGAGACATGTTCCCTGAAAATGTCATGTTATTCCGTAATGTCATTCTTGAGATATTGATGACACAAAATTGTCCAGAAAGAAAGAAGAACGAGATATGAAACTCGTCACGCTGACGAGTTAGGTGATACGCTTGGGGTCATCAGGTGTCGGTCATCTGTGATCGACAAAGAAAAGAATGTGATATAGGCACCTTGAAGTTATATTGAGCGTGCATGCAAAACCGTTTCTCTAACCAATCGGCCACGGGACATCCCCGGAAATGGTAAGGCAAAAAAGAAATGTATGGATATTACAGGGGGAAAAAGTCAATGCCCACTCAACAATCGTGGCCGCGTGAACATGTATTGCATTGCTAGACGGAAATGCGGCCTTGTAACGACTGATGTCGCTATGCCATTTCTGGCAACTTGGGAAAAATACGCGCCGTAGACATAAAGCCTATAATCGGCTGGTTTTGATACCTTGCCTTTAATCACAATTTTCAGTGTGATGACGTCATCAAAGTACAAAACAATGACATGGTCTTGAAAGACAAATGTTCAAAGTACAACACCTCAGTCGTCGTCATTACATACTATGATCGGTTTGACAAAGTCAACCTGCAAAATGTTGCTGCAATCGAAGCAATGTGGTCTCCAACACACAAAAAAGAGGGATATGGCGTGTGTCTGTGTGTCTGTGTGTGTGTGTAGGTGCGTTTATATACGAACGTGATTTCTACATGGACGAATATGTAATACAAAATTGAAGAAAAAAAGTAAAATAGCTAAGTATTTTGTTTCGTGATCTTGTGGGGTTCGAACCCGCAACCTCAAGTCTCTGAGACGTCGCCTTTAACCACTCGGCCATACGTCTCGGCGAGAAAATATGAGGAACGTAAACTTATGTATGTGAAAGCTGAATCGGGAATCGTTTTGTCCACATTCCATTCTCATTTTCAGTTTTAAACTGCAAAATTGTCAACCTGATGATGAGATTTCAAAAAATAAAATGCATGATTACTGAAGCTTATTGTCTCAGCTACAACATACTTAAGTTTCAGAGGAAATGAAGCAAAATCAGCTGAGATAAAGGTGCTTAAACGTTGTCAAGTCAATGCATGGTTTTAAAAAAAATCACCTCCCATAGACAATACACGTAAACTTGTCCGATTTTGCATCTTTACCTTTAATCACAATTTAAGGTATGATGACGTCATCAAATTTCAAAACCATGACTTGGACTTAAAAGGCAAATGTTCAAAGTACAACATATCTGAATTTGGGATAATATTGAGCTTAAACAACAGAGATACGAGCAAATGAATGTCAGAAACAGTACCTCAAAAAAATTAATTCCACTTTTTTGATTTCAGATGATGATATGATGACGTCATAATGTATTTAGGGAAATATTGATACTTGAGACGTTATTTTCAATTCATATGCTTTTGTAATATGCAATAAAAACATAGGGTCACCTGACGTTTTAAAGAGCTATGGCGAAATAAACAAAGACATGTTTTTCGCTATATTTCCACATAGACGCGAACACGAAATTTCAACTTTGACGCCAGCGCATTCCTTTGTTATAGGTCGAAATTGATCGGAAATCAATGGATATTGTTACTTAATGTATCAGGAATCCAAATCTGTCAAAAAATGTGCATTTTCAGTTTGCTTACGCGCACTACGCGCGAAAATGTGCGGACGGACGCGAACGCGCGAAACGCTTAAAATTGTCTGAAACTTCGAGATTTCCCATTGGTAAGTTGTTTTGAGCCTTTTAAAAGTTTGACGCGCGCGTACGCGCGCGTAATAATGTCTTAGGTAATTAGCATTAAAATGTATGATAGAGCGTGACCTGAACTTAATGTCCGCCGAAAATGATACAGACATGACCTTTAGATATGAAGTTATGATCGATCATGTAACATGGTCCGAAAATCACAAAATGGCGCCTAGATGACGTCATAGATATGTTACTGTCATGAAAACCTTATTGTGGCTAGATTTTGTCATGAGACATGTTCCCTGAAAATGTCATGTTATTCCGTAATGTCATTCTTCAGATATTGATGACACAAAATTGTCCAGAAAGAAAGAAGAATAAAAAGAAATAAAGAGAGATTTTGACAATCACAATAGGTGATACGCTGATAGCGTATCACCTAATAAAAAGAAATAAAGAGAGATTTTGACAATCACAATAGGTGATACGCTGATAGCGTATCACCTAACGAGACATGAAAACTCGTCACATTGAGGACGAGTTAGGTGATACGCTTGTGGTCATCAGATGACAGTCATCTGTGATCGACAAAGAAAAGAATGTGATATAGGCACCTTGAAGTTATATTGAGCGTGCATGCGAAACCGTTTCTGTAACCACTCGGCCACGGGTCATCCACGGAAATGGTAAGACAAAAAAACAACAACAATGTATAGATATAACGGGGGGAAAGTCAATGCCCACTCAACTAACGTGGCCGTGTGAACATCTATTGCATTGCTAGACGGAAAAGCGGCCTTGTAACGACTGAGGTCGCTATGCCATTTCTGGCAACTTGGGAAAAATACGTCCCGCAGACATAAAACCTATAATCGGCTGGTTTTGATACCTTGCCTTTAATCACAATTTTCAGTGTAATGACGTCATCAAATTACAAAACAATGACATCGTCTTGAAAGAAAATTGTTCAAAGTACAACACCTCAGTCGTCGTCATTACATACTATGATCGGTTTGACAAAGTCAACCTGCAAAATGTTGCTGCAGTCGAAGCAATGTGGTCTCCAACACACAAAAAAGAGGGATATGGCGTGTGTGTGTGTCTGTGTGTGTGTATAGGTGCGTTTATATACGAACGTGATTTCTACATGGACGAATATGTAATACAAAATTGAAGAAAAAAAACAGTAAAGTAGCTAATTATTTTGTTTCGTGATCTTGTGGGGTTCAAACCCGCAACCTCACGTCTCTGAGACGTCGCCTTTAACCACTCGGCGACACGTCTCGACGGGAAAATATGGGGAACGTTATGGACTTGAAAGACAGTTGTTCAATATATAACACATTCATCGTACGTTGTCAGTTTGCTATTGACATGACGATCTATCACATGAATATGAGGCAGGCATTAGTACCTGTATGAAATTATTATAGGCATGGTTATCAAATTGCCCTAAAATATCCTTATAATTGCCTTATTTTTACACACAGTTACGCTATCCCTTTAAACTCGTCACAGTTTAATCAGAATCATTAACATCATACATTAGTACCATATCCAGTTCCATAGCTGATCACGTTTGCTAATCAATTAAGAGTAATTGTCTAGAATGTGTCATATGGCCAACCTGTATACACACGTATATACACACACACAATGCTAAATGTATGTATCAAACATCTGTAACACAGCTTTGAACTAACTATAGGAATTATCGCTGCACTTATCATCCATACTTTTTATCACTATCTGAAACTCCACAAAAACCACTAATTGACAAATAATCATCAATACAGAAGACTGAATACCTTTTTTACAATGTATAGCTTGTTACATGTATAAATCAGCACAAAGTAACCACGACTACATTGTGTTACTGAATTGATATGAACAAATTTCATTTTGTTACAGTATACTATATCAGTTTGAAAAGCCCAACCTGCAAAACTATAATTTTGCAGCAGTCGAAGTAATGCAGTCTCCAACGCAAAACAAAGGTATACTGTGTGAGTGTGTGCGTATAGGTGTGTTTACATGCAAACGTGATTTCTACATGGACGAAGGTGTAGTACTCCATTGAAGAAAAAAAGTAAAAAAAAAAAATATTATTTTCTTTCGTGCTCTTGTGAGGATCGAACCCGTACGTGTGCAACCTCACGTTTCTAAGACGACGCCTCTAACCACTCGGCCATACGTCTCGACGAGAAAATTAGAGGAACGTAAGCTTATGTACGTGAAAGATGAATCAGGAATCGTTTGGTCCGCATTCCATTCTCATTTTCAGTTTTAAATTGCAAAATTGTCAACCTCATGAGGAGATTTCAAAGAATAAAATGCATGATTACTGCAGCTTATTGTCACAGCTACAACATAAATAAGTTTCAGAGGAAATGAAGCAAAATCAGCTGAGATAAAGGTGCTTAAACGTTGTCAAGTCAATGCATGGTTTCTAAAAAAATCACCTCCCATAGACATAACACGTAAACTTGTCCGATTTTGCGTCTTTACCTTTAAACACAATTTAAAGCATGATGACGTCATCAAATTTCAAAACCATGACATGGACTTGAAAGGCAAATGTTCAAAGTACAACATATCTGAATTTGGGATAATATTGAGCTTAAACAACAGAGATACGAGCAAATGAATGTCAGAAACAGTACCTCAAAAAAATTAATTCCACTTTTTTTATTTCAGATGACGATATGATGACGTCATAATGTAATTATGGAAATAATGATACTTGAAACGTCATGTCCAATTTATATGCTTTTGTAATATGCAATAAAAACATAGGGTCACCTGACGTTTTAAAGAGCTATGGCGAAATAAACAAAGACATGTTTTTTCACTATATTTGCACATAGACGCGCACGCGAAATTTGAACTTTGACGCAAGTGCATTGCTTTGTTATTTGTAGGAATCGATTAGAAATCAATGGATATTGTTGCTCAAAGTATCAGGAATCCAAATCTGTCAAAAAAAGTGTATTTTCATGTTGCTGACGCGCTGTGCGCGCGAAAATGCGCGGACGGACACGCACGCGCAAAATTGTTTGAAACGCATAAAATTGTCTGAAACTTCGAGATTTCCCATTGGAAAGTTGTTTTGAGCCTTTTAAAATTTTGACGCGCGCTTACGCGCACTTAATGATGTCCTAGGTAATTAGCATCAAAAGAAGTAAGATAGAACGTGACCTGAACTTTATGTCCACAAAAAATGATACAGAAATGACCTTTAGTTATGAAGTTATGATCGATCATGTAACATGGTCCAAAAATCACAAAATGGCGCCTAGACGACGTCATAGATATGTTACTGTCATGAAAACCTTATTGTGGCTAGATATTGTCATGAGACATGTTCCCTGAAAATGTCATGTTATTCCGTAATGTCATTCTTGAGATATTGATGACACAAAATTGTCCAGAAAGAAAGAAGAATAAAAAGAAACGAGATATGAAACTCGTCACACTGAAGACGAGTTAGGTGATACGCTTGGGGTCATCAGATGTCGGTCATCCGTGATCGACAAAGAAAAGAATGTAATACAGAACCTTGAAGTTCTAATGAGATACTTAGTTGAACTTTTTTGGGCCTACATTATTCAGATCACATTTGTTTTTCTGTCACACAAACTAAGTGGAAATTCTGTGCGTGTGCGACTAAGTCGATTTACGGACTTTTTGAGTACTTACAGTGCATAAACTTAGACCCCGTTTACGGTGCGGGGCTGGGCCGAGCCGCGGCCGAGCTGCAATCAAGGACAACCTCAATTGCGAGGCCGAGCCCCGCAATTTAGTCCGTTTACACTGCCGGGCTCGGCCGCGCTTTTGATTCGAACCTTTCAATATTTTGTCGTAGTGGCGCTCTACCCTTTTAAACAAACGCAATTTGGTATTGTCTGGTTTTCAGATCCTTTGCCAACTGAATTCCGTGGCGACGAAGTCGCCGTTCGGGCAAAGGCCTTTGTCGAAGGAGAAAATCCTTTGCAGGACAAAACCACCTTAAACTATACTAGTTTTCGACGTTGAAGTAGTTAATATCCTGAATAGCGAAATAGTACAGGCGAGGGTTTGGAAGCCAGACTAAAATTGGCCGCGCATTTAGCCCAGTTTGCGCTTACACTGAGAAAAAGGCCGGGCGCGACCGCGGCTCGGCCGCGGCCGAGACCACCTCCAGAGCGTGGCCTAATGCGAGGCCAATTTTGGCCCCGCATTTGGCCTTTTGCGCGTTTACACCGAACGCGGCCGAGCCTCGCACTGTAAACGGGGTCCAAGTGATCCTCGGCACGTACAAATAAAACATGACAATTAAGTGTTTATAACCATCCTGGCTTTAACAGTGGCCTTTTAAAACATGACCTTTGACCATTATTTACATAACCAATATGACTCCCTCTAATCTTGCTATCACAATGATCAGTTCAGAGAGCTCTTACAACTATATACAAGCCTGTGAGATTTACCAGCAGTAAAACCAATGAAGCATCCGATACAAAACAGGGGATATAGAGCAAGTGAGTCTGTTTACATGAGAATGTGATTTATCCTGGACGAAAGTGATACCTCAATTAAAGAGAAAAGGGCAAAACATCACCTTTAACCATGTAACTATAGGTCTCCTCCAACTAAGAGTACACTTTGAACGTAAGCTTATACGTGAATGATAATTTATGACGATCTCACGTGATCGACACACATTCAAAGGGGACAGTTAGAAGTGGAAGGAGTGCTTAATCGTGTCATTAATTCCTAATCAATGACACCACTACTTTAGGCATATCATAATTTCTCATCTAAAATCAATGGCCTATAGGACTCATGCACCATTACTTGTATCGTGCATAAACTTTGTTTTTTAAGCTTTGAGTGAAACGTGTCATAACATAATTCTGTAATTCCATCAGCAGTGATCGATATAATAAAGAAGAAAGATATATCACCGTATTGAACGCTTAGAACCTAACGGGGGGGGGGGGGGTATTATAGCATGATACTCGGTTCTTTACTGCCCAGATGCCAACAACACCCATCACCCACGGCTACGCATAGAGAAACAGCCATGGCGAAAATAAAACTTTGCTTTCTCGTAGGCAGAATGACACAGAACCCCGTCAAACACACTTTTATTGGCAGGGATGGGCATGAAAAAGTGTATTACTAATACTAAACAGCGTATGCATTCCATTCATGTGGCGCGAGATACCTCTATAGCAACATAAAGCCTGTCTTCAACTCCGTTGGTCGAACAATGGCAACCTGAAATTTCAAAGAGATGAGCGAGACGCTATATACACCTGGCCCAGAGTTAATTTATTCAGTTCTCATTCCTACTTTAAGTTGGGTTATGCTATTGTAATCATTCCCATCTGCAGTATAACAAAACCAAAGTGAGGGAAAAGGGGAGAGAAAAACGAGAGGTGGCAAAAGGAAAACTGCATGCACAACTGCAATCCATGTCATTGCGTGTGACAGGTGAAGCAAATGTATTAGTTGTTATAGCAGTGGTTTATGAGCATAAACTGGCAAATAGACAGACAATGTCAAATATAAAAACCATCAATTTAATGTCAGAGAAGATGGTAAACAAGATGCATTGAAACTGTAACTAAATCGCTGCTCTTCTACTCGATCACGGAACGTCTAACTCTATATTCAACAAAAAACAAATGTTAGGGGAAAGAAACAAATTTAGATATAACATTCTTAAATTAAAAACAAGAAAAAAAAATGTCCACGTCAGGATTAAAAAAAAAAACGCCGCACGAACATGCATTATATTCTAGATGGGAATACGGTCTTGATGCAAAGGTCCAATGATTGTCTCATTACTTTAAAAGCAATCTATGGTTCCCTTACCATCACCAGTACCACACCACAATGACGTCTCTAAAATCAATGGTAGCACATTTATCATTGCATCATGCATTAACTCCCTTTGCCTAAACTACCAGTGGAACGTGTCATATTATATTGCGTATTTCGATCAGTAGTGATTGACTTTAAAGAAGAAAGATGATGCAAAAAATTGAACGCTTACCACATTGCTTATAGGGCTATTCCAGTTTGGTACTGATCTGTTCTATTCTCCCAGATGCCAGCAACATAATATCACCTATGGCTAACTAGTGAAACAGCCATGACGAAAATAAACGACAGAGAACCCCGTCATAATCACTACACTTGGAAAGGTGTTGCCCGAAATTCCTCATTATGAAGCAATATCAAGTCACTTCCTTCCCTGCCTGTCTTTAACTCCGTTATTTGGTCAAACAATAACCTGGAATTCCAAAGAGATAAGCGAGACGCCATGCACCTGGACTAGAGTTAATTAATTCAGTTCCCATTCATGTTAGTTATGTAAACGAACACGTTCCTAAATATCCTGCTACAGTATAACAAGAACAAATGAAGAGAAAAGGAAAGAGAAAACGAATCGTGGCAAGCGGGACACTGTAACAAGGGGAAATTTACAACATTAAGTGTGACAAAATTATTGAAGCAAACCCAATCTCCAAACTCCAATACAAAGCAAGGGAAATAGAGCAGCCGTGTTCACGGGTTACGTACACTTGATAAAATAATACGATAAATGACATCGGAGTAAAGCTGAACTGCCGAAAAAAAAAGAGAGAAAAAAAAAGAAGAAAGAACGGATAAAAGTCCTGCGGGGGTCGAACCTCTCGCCTTCCGGTATGGCGTTATGAAGAACCAGCGCGCTAACAGATTATGCCACATTGCTGTCCTGAAGATCGAGTGCAAAACTTAAATGTAAATACTATTGTGACAGTGTCGACTTGTGATGGCGCTATTCAATTTCTCACAAGTGGCAGCGTGGATTCGATCAATATACAGTTGCAAAGAAAAATTGGGAATCGTTCCGTACAGATTGCATTCTCATTTTCAGTTTTAAATTGCAAAATTGTCAACCTGATGAGGAGATTTGAAAACATAAAATGCATGATTACTAAAGCTTATTGTCTAAACTACAACATATTTATGTTTCAGAGGAAATGGAGCAAAATCAGATGAGGTAAAGGTGCTTAAACGTTGTCAAGTCAATGCATGGTTTAAAAAAAAAAATCACCTCCCATAGACATAACACGTAAACTTGTCTGATTTTGAGTCTTTACCTTTAATCACAATTTCTAGTGTGATGACGTCATCATATTTCAAAACCATCACATGGACTTGAAAGGCAAATGTTCAAACTGCAACATATCTGAATTTGGGATAATATTGAGCTTAAACAACAGAGATACGAGCAAATGAATGTCAGAAACAGTACCTCAAAAAAATCAATTCCACTTTTTTCATCTAAAATGACGATATGATGACGTCATCGCGTTTTCCTGGCAATATTGATACCAGGAATGTTATTTACAATTCATATACTTTTGTAATATGCAATAGAAATATAGGGTCAACGGACGATTTAAAGAGCCATGGCGAAATAAACAAAGACATGTTTTTTCACTATATTTGCAGAAAGACGCGCACGTGGAATTTCAACTTTGACGCCAGTGCATTCCTTTGTTATAGGTCGAAATCGATCGGAAATCAATGGATATTGTTACTCAAAGTATCAGGAATCCAAATCAGTCAAAAAAATTGCATTTTCATGTTGCTTACGGGCTCTGCGCGCGGAATTGCGCGGACGGACGCGCACGCGAGAAAATGTTTGAAACGCTTAAAATTGTCTGAAACTTCGAGATTTCCCATTGGGAAGTCGTTTTGAGCCTTTTAAAATTTTGACGCGCGCTTACGCGCGCGTAATGATGACCTGTGTAACTAGCGTTAAAAAGTAAGATAGAGCGTGACCTGAACTTCATGTCCACCGAAAATGATACAGAAATGACATCTAGTTATGAAGTTATGATCGATCATGTGACAAGGTCCGAAAATCACAAAATGGCGCCTAGATGACGTCATAGATATGTTACTGTCATGAAAACCTTATTGTGGCTAGATTTTGTCATGAGACATGTTGACTGAAAATGTCATGTTATTTCGTTATGTCATTCTTGAGATATTGACGACACAAAATTGTCCAGAAAGAAAGAAGAATAAAAAAAACGAGATATGAAACTCGTCACGCTGACGAGTTAGGTGATACGCTTGGGGTCATCAGGTGTCGGTCATCTGTGATCGACAAAGAAAAGAATGTGATATAGGCACCTTGAAGTTATATTGAGTGTGCATGCAAAACCGTTTCTCTAACCACTCGGCCACGGGACATCCCCGGAAATGGTAAGGCAAAAAAGAAATGTATAGATATTACATGGGGAAAAGGTCAATGCCCACTCAACAATCGTGGCCGCGTGAACATGTATTGCATTGCTAGGCGGAAATGCGGCCTGGTAACGACTGATGTCGCTATGCCATTTCTGGCGACTTGGGAAAAATACGCGCCGTAGACATAAAGCCTATAATCGGCTGGTTTTGATACCTTGCCTTTAATCACAATTTTCAGTGTGATGACGTCATCAAAGTACAAAACAATGACATGGTCTTGAAAGACAATTGTTCAAAGTACAACACCTCCGTCGTCGTCATTACATACTATGATCGGTTTGACAAAGTCAACCTGCAAAATTTTGCAGCAGTCGAAGCAATGTGGTCTCCAACACAAAAAAGAGGGATATGGTGTGTGTATGTGTGTCTGTGTGTGTGTATAGGTGCGCTTATATACGAACGTGATTTCTACATGGACGAATATGTAATACAAAATTGAAGAAAAAAATAAAATAGCTAAGTATTTTGTTTCCGTGATCTTGTGGGGTTCGAACCCGCAACCTCACGTCTCTGAGACGTCGCCTTTAACCACTCGGCCATACGTCTCGGCGAGAAAATATGAGGAACGTAAACTTATGTATGTGAAAGATGAATCGGGAATCGTTTTGTCCACATTCCATTCTCATTTTCAGTTTTAAACTGCAAAATTGTCAACCTGATGATGAGATTTCATAAAATAAAATGCATGATTACTGAAGCTTATTGTCTCAGCTACAACATACTTAAGTTTCAGAGGAAATGAAGCGAAATCAGCTGAGATAAAGGTGCTTAAACGTTGTCAAGTCAATGCATGGTTTAAAAAAAATCACCTCCCATAGACATAACACGTAAACTTGTGCGATTTTGCATCTTTACCTTTAATCACAATTTAAGGTATGATGACGTTATCAAATTTCAAAACCATGACTTGGACTTAAAAGGCAAATGTTCAATGTACAACATATTTGAATTTGGGATAATATTGAGCTTAAACAACAGAGATACGAGCAAATGAATGTCAGAAACAGTACCTCAAAAAATTAATTCCACTTTTTTGATTTCAGATGATGATATGATGACGTCATAATGTATTTAGGGAAATATTGATACTTGAAACGTTATTTTCAATTCATATGCTTTTGTAATATGCAATAAAAACATAGGGTCACCTGACGTTTTAAAGAGCTATGGCGAAATAAACAAAGACATGTTTTTCGCTATATTTCCACATAGACGCGCACACGAAATTTCAACTTTGACGCCAGCGCATTCCTTTGTTATAGGTCGAAATTGATCGAAAATCAATGGATATTGTTACTTAATGTATCAGGAATACAAATCTGTCAAAAAATGTGCATTTTCATGTTGATTACGCGCACTGCGCGCGGAAATGCGCGGACGGACGCGAACGCGCGGAACGCTTAAAATTGTCTGAAACTTCGAGATTTCCCATTGGGAAGTCGTTTTAAGAATTTAAAAACTTTGACGCGCGCTAATGCGCGCGTAATGATGTCCTAGGTAATTAGCATTAAAAAGTAAGATACAGCGTGACCTGAACTTTATGTCCACCGAAAATGATACAGAAATGACCTTTAGTTATGAAGTTATGATCGATCATGTAACATGGTCCGAAAATCACAAAATGGCGCCTAGATGACGTCATAGATATGTTACTGTCATGAAAACCTTATTGTGGCGAGATATTGTCATGAGACATGTTGACTGAAAATGTCATGTTATTCCGTCATGTCAATGTTGAGATATTCACGACACAAAATGTGCCAGAAAGAAAGAAGAATAACGAGACATGAAAACTCGTCACATTGAGGACGAGTTAGGTGATACGCTTGTGGTCATCAGATGACAGTCATCTGTGATCGACAAAGAAAAGAATGTGATATAGGCACCTTGAAGTTATATTGAGCGTGCATGCGAAACCGTTTCTGTAACCACTCGGCCACGGGTCATCCACGGAAATGGTAAGACAGAAAAACAACAACAATGTATAGATATAACGGGGGGAAAGTCAATGCCCACTCAACTAACGCGGCCGTGTGAACATCTATTGCATTGCTAGACGGAAAAGCGGCCTTGTAACGACTGAGGTCGCTATACCATTTCTGGCAACTTGGGAAAAATACGTCCCGCAGACATAAAACCTATAATCGGCTGGTTTTGATACCTTGCCTTTAATCACAATTTTCAGTGTAATGACGTCATCAAATTACAAAACAATGACATGGTCTTGAAAGAAAATTGTTCAAAGTACAACACCTCAGTCGTCGTCATTACATACTATGATCGGTTTGACAAAGTCAACCTGCAAAATTTTGCTGCAGTCGAAGCAATGTGGTCTCCAACACACAAAAAAGAGGGATATGGCGTGTGTGTGTGTCTGTGTGTGTGTATAGGTGCGTTTATATACGAACGTGATTTCTACATGGACGAATATGTAATACAAAATTGAAGAAAAAAAAACAGTAAAGTAGCTAAGTATTTTGTTTCGTGATCTTGTGAGGTTCGAACCCGCAACCTCACGTCTCTGAGACGTCGCCTTTAACCACTCGGCGACACGTCTCGACGGGAAAATATGGGGAACGTTATGGACTTGAAAGACAGTTGTTCAATATATAACACATTCATCATACGTTGTCAGTTTGCTATTGACATGACGATCTATCACATGAATATGAGGGAGGCATTAGTACCTGTATGAAATTATTATAGGCATGGTTATCAAATTGCCCTAAAATATCCTTATAATTGCCTTATTTTTACACACAGTTACGCTATCCCTTTAAACTCGTCACAGTTTAATTAGAATCATTAACATCATACATTAGTACCATATTCAGTTCCATAGCTGATCACGTTTGCTAATCAATTAAGAGTAATTGTCTAGAATGTGTCATATGGCCAACCTGTATACACACGTATATACACACACACAATGCTAAATGTATGTATCAAACATCTGTAACACAGCTTTGAACTAACTATAGGAATTATCGCTGCACTTATCATCCATACTTTTTATCACTATCTGAAACTCCACAAAAACCACTAATTGACAAATAATCATCAATACAGAAGACTGAATACCTTTTTTACAATGTATAGCTTGTTACATGTATAAATCAGCACAAAGTAACCACGACTACATTGTGTTACTGAATTGATATGAACAAATTTCATTTTGTTACAGTATACTGTATCAGTTTGAAAAGCCCAACCTGCAAAACTATAATTTTGCAGCAGACGAAGTAATGCAGTCTCCAACGCAAAACAAAGGTATACTGTGTGAGTGTGTGCGTATAGGTGTGTTTACATGCAAACGTGATTTCTACATGGACGAAGGTGTAGTACTCCATTGAAGAAAAAAAGTTAAAAAAAAAATTATTATTTTCTTTCGTGCTCTTGTGAGGATCGAACCCGTACGTGTGCAACCTCACGTTTCTAAGACGACGCCTCTAACCACTCGGCCATACGTCTCGACGAGAAAATTAGAGGAACGTAAGCTTATGTACGTGAAAGATGAATCACGAATCGTTTGGTCCGCATTCCATTCTCATTTTCAGTTTTAAATTGCAAAATTGTCAACCTCATGAGGAGATTTCAAAGAATAAAATGCATGATTACTGCAGCTTATTGTCACATCTACAACATAAATAAGTTTCAGAGGAAATGAAGCAAAATCAGCTGAGATAAAGGTGCTTAAACGTTGTCAAGTCAATGCATGGTTTCTAAAAAAATCACCTCCCATAGACAATACACGTAAACTTGTCCGATTTTGCGTCTTTACCTTTAAACACAATTTAAAGCATGATGACGTCATCAAATTTCAAAACCATGACATGGACTTGAAAGGCAAATGTTCAAAGTACAACATATCTGAATTTGGGATAATATTGAGCTTAAACAACAGAGATACGAGCAAATGAATGTCAGAAACAGTACCTCAAAAAAATTAATTCCACTTTTTTGATTTCAGATGACGATATGATGACGTCATAATGTAATTATGGAAATAATGATACTTGAAACGTCAAGTCCAATTTATATGCTTTTGTAATATGCAATAAAAACATAGGGTCACCTGACGTTTTAAAGAGCTATGGCGAAATAAACAAAGACATGTTTTTTCACTATATTTGCACATAGACGCGCAGGCGAAATTTGAACTTTGACGCAAGTGCATTGCTTTGTTATTTGTAGGAATCGATTAGAAATCAATGGATATTGTTGCTCAAAGTATCAGGAATCCAAATCTGTCAAAAAAAGTGTATTTTCATGTTGCTGACGCGCTGTGCGCGCGAAAATGCGCGGACGGACGCGCACGCGCAAAATTGTTTGAAACGCATAAAATTGTCTGAAACTTCGAGATTTCCCATTGGAAAGTTGTTTTGAGCCTTTTAAAATTTTGACGCGCGCTTACGCGCACTTAATGATGTCCTAGGTAATTAGCATCAAAAGAAGTAAGATAGAACGTGACCTGAACTTTATGTCCACAAAAAATGATACAGAAATGACCTTTAGTTATGAAGTTATGATCGATCATGTAACATGGTCCAAAAATCACAAAATGGCGCCTAGACGACGTCATAGATATGTTACTGTCATGAAAACCTTATTGTGGCTAGATATTGTCATGAGACATGTTCCCTGAAAATGTCATGTTATTCCGTAATGTCATTCTTGAGATATTGATGACACAAAATTGTCCAGAAAGAAAGAAGAATAAAAAGAAATAAAGAGAGATTTTGACAATCACAATAGGTGATACGCTGATAGCGTATCACCTAATAAAGAGAGATTTTGACAATCACAATAGGTGATACGCTGATAGCGTATCACCTAATAAAGAGAGATTTTGACAATCACAATAGGTGATACGCTGATAGCGTATCACCTAATAACGAGATATGAAACTCGTCACGCTGACGAGTTAGGTGATACGCTTGGGGTCATCAGGTGTCGGTCATCTGTGATCGACAAGAAAAGAATGTGATATAGGCACCTTGAAGTTATATTGAGCGTCCATGCAAAACCGTTTCTCTAACCACTCGGCCACGGGACATCCCCGGAAATGGTAAGGCAAAAAAAGAAATGTATGGATATTACAGGGGGAAAAAGTCAATGCCCACTCAACAATCGTGGCCGCGTGAACATGTATTGCATTGCTAGACGGACATGCGGCCTTGTAACGACTGATGTCGCTATGCCATTTCTGGCAACTTGGGAAAAATACGCGCCGTAGACATAAAGCCTATAATCGGCTGGTTTTGATACCTTGCCTTTAATCACAATTTTTCAGTGTGATGACGTCATCAAAGTACAAAACAATGACATGGTCTTGAAAGACAAATGTTCAAAGTACAACACCTCCGTCGTCGTCATTACATACTATGATCGGTTAGACAAAGTGAGCCTGCAAAATTTTGCAGCAGTCGAAGCAATGTGGTCTCCAACACAAAAAGAGGGATATGGTGTGTGTCTGTGTGTCTGTGTGTGTGTGTATAGGTGCGTTTATATACGAACGTGATTTCTACATGGACGAATATGTAATACAAAATTGAAGAAAAAAAAAGTAAAATAGCTAAGTATTTTGTTTCGTGATCTTGTGGGGTTCGAACCCGTAACCTCACGTCTCTGAGACGTCGCCTTTAACCACTCGGCCATACGTCTCGGCGAGAAAATATGAGGAACGTAAACTTATGTATGTGAAAGCTGAATCGGGAATCGTTTTGTCCACATTCCATTCTCATTTTCAGTTTTCAACTGCAAAATTGTCAACCTGATGATAAGATTTCAAAAAATAAAATGCATGATTACTGAAGCTTATTGTCTCTGCTACAACATACTTAAGTTTCAGAGGAAATGAAGCAAAATCAGCTGAGATAAAGGTGCTTAAACGTTGTCAAGTCAATGCATGGTTTAAAAAAAAAATCACCTCCCATAGACATAACACGTAAACTTGTCCGATTTTGCATCTTTACCTTTAATCACAATTTAAGGTATGATGACGTCATCAAATTTCAAAACCATGACTTGGACTTAAAAGGCAAATGTTCAAAGTACAACATATGTGAATTTGGGATAATATTGAGCTTAAACAACAGAGATACGAGCAAATGAATGTCAGAAACAGTACCTCAAAAAAATTAATTCCACTTTTTTGATTTCAGATGATGATATGATGACGTCATAATGTAATTATGGAAATATTAATACTTGAAACGTTATTTCCAATTCATATGTTTTTGTAATATGCAATAAAAACATAGGGTAACCAGACGTTTTAAAGAGCTATGGCGAAATAAACAAAGACATGTTTTTCGCTATATTTGCACAAAGACGCGCACACGAAATTTCAACTTTGACGCCAACGCATTCCTTTGTTATAGGTCAAAATTGATCGGAAATCAATGGATATTGTTACTTAATGTATCAGGAATCCAAATCTGTCAAAAAATGTGCATTTTCAGTTTGCTTACGCGCACTACGCGCGAAAATGTGCGGACGGACGCGAACGCGCGAAATGCTTAAAATTGTCTGAAACTTCGAGATTTCCCATTGGTAAGTTGTTTTGAGCCTTTTAAAAGTTTGACGCGCGCGTACGCGCGCGTAATAATGTCTTAGGTAATTAGCATTAAAATGTATGATAGAGGCATTCCCTTCAACTTCAAGTGAGTAGTTAAACATCTCTCCTCATTCATTCACTCCCTGATCATCGAGTGAACATGGTCAGTGGAAATTTATGACATTATTTACTGTTTGACATAATACATATACAGATTGATTTGTTTGATGAATACAGATTGATAATATTTGTAGTAAACTCTTTATTGAAACCTAATAATGCATCAGTTTCAAACTGTAATTGATACGTTTACTTGTGACATTTATATATGCCTATACTATGATGCAATTTCGTGATATAAGACCGAAGACTGAAAACAATCGTAATTATTATTTAAATATGCATTTATATAAGACAACTAACACACCGTACAATTTCACTACGATAAAAAAGCTCAACATGTGTATAGATCATTGTGTATAGTTACCAAAATGCTGTAATGACCTTAAATTAGATCGTACTGCATGATCTGGTCAATTGATGTGATAAACTTTACCTTAATAGACAATGATATTATTGTAAAGGATGCCATTGTCCTGCCCAATAGGACCCATTTTGTCAAAACATGCATACTGCTTTTTCTGTTATTGTGGCAGAACTCCCTGTAACTCTTGTAGATTACTGTATGATTATGCCTGTACTCAATACTGTTAAAAAGCAAGGTATACACTCAAAATTGCCGTATACATTAATTTATTGACCTCCCCAACACAGTATGACGTTGTAATCATGCTGATACATCTGCAATATATAAACACAAATAAATCTTACTGTGTTCACCAGCAATGTACCAATATAATACAAATCTTATTGTGTATATTATTATATAGATACATTATGCACTTATATCTTGGAATGCCATTAAAATGACATAGCCAAAGGGAGTACAGTATACCAACGAAATACGCAGAAAATCATGTACAACGAACAACGTTTTATATCATTTGTTGCATGTTTGAGCACAAATCCACGACGAATGTCTTTATTATGTGGAAGAGCTTTCTTTTATCGTTGCTTTGTCTCCCCCTCCCGTGAAACAAGTCAAAGTCAAAGGGGCAAAACCAAAATTAACACATTTCTTTTCTTTTTCTTAAAGAGGTCTTCGTGGATTTACGCCCACCACATCATTCCATTTGGATTTAATGAAATATAATTTTATTATTGTCATATTACTACTTAGAATGCATGAACTTTGCACAAAGTTTCTCTCCGTTAGTGCACAGTCGTTGGCAGGGGTTAAGCAGCATGACTCAGTAATAGCAACTGAGATATTCTTTTTTTTTTATCTTGTTATGACCCTTTCGTCCGAATGCCGGGCCCTGCCGGCACCGCTGCATTACCGGAAAGACTTTCTATTCACGTGCATATCTGATTATACCTAAACTGCACTTACCTTTCAACCTTGATATTGACAATGACATCAGTTGGCCGCATCTTGGTTTTTTTTTTTTTTTTTTTTTTTTTTTTTTTGGTTTTGTTTTGTTTTGTTTTTGTTTTTTGTTTTTTTTTTTAAACTGAACTTCTTCCCCATAGAGCACTATTGATCAGCAGAGTATCATTTATTTCCGCTTCTGACGAATTAAACAACATACCAGCTTACATTTAAATCAGATTCTAAAAATTTTGTATAAGATAAACAAACGGCTGATGTTTTTGACGATCGGGACAAATTCAATTGGTCTGGATTTTCCTAAACTACCAATAGATAATGTATACAGAATAAATTTTTTATTTTTGTCAAGACAGTGTCCGTGCACAGTTACAAATCACTCAAGAATGTCCCGTTTGCACTGTTGTAAACCTGTGAACCCTTTCATTGTAGTTTAACACAAGAATTTTCCTCCAGATGTACATTCCTCCTTCATGTCTCACCTTCACAAACTATCTCTACGTAAATGTATAGACGTTCGAAGGGGCTTGTCAGCATGACTCTGTTAAACAACCAATCTAATTTTTTACCTTAACTGTTAGAACACCTCGTTCGTATGCTATTATTGGAGTAATTATATTTCTGTTATTACTATATAAGCGCCTTGTCTTCTTCTATAATCATTGTTATTTCATATTACGCATACGAATTTACCTCACCAACGTTAAGTGTAGGAGGATTCCATTTACTTTTGTAGACATAAATTTAGTGAGATTACATGATGTAACATTTGTTCTATTGTATAACATAAAAATTCTTTATTTTTGTCAAGACTGTGTCCGTGCACAGTTATAAATCACTCAAGAATGTTCCGTTTGCACTCTTGTAAACTTGTGAACCCTTTCATTGTAGTCTGACACAAGAATTTTTCTCCAGATGTGCATTCCTCTTTCATGTCTCACCTTCACAAACTATCTCTACGTAAATGCATAGACGTTCGAAGGGGCTTGTCAGCATGACTCTGTTAAACAACCAATCTAATTTTTTACCTTAACTGTTAGAACACCTCGTTCGTATGCTATTATTGGAGTAATTATATTTCTGTTATTACTATATAAGCGCCTTGTCTTCTTCTATAATCATTGTTATTTCATATTACGCATACGAATTTACCTCACCAACGTTAAGTGTAGGAGGATTCCATTTACTTTTGTAGACATAAATTTAGTGAGATTACATGATGTAACATTTGTTCTATTGTATAACATAAAAATTCTTTATTTTTGTCAAGACTGTGTCCGTGCACAGTTATAAATCACTCAAGAATGTTCCGTTTGCACTCTTGTAAACTTGTGAACCCTTTCATTGTAGTCTGACACAAGAATTTTTCTCCAGATGTGCATTCCTCTTTCATGTCTCACCTTCACAAACTATCTCTACGTAAATGCATAGACGTTCGAAGGGGCTTGTCAGCATGACTCTGTAAAACAACCAATCTAATTTTTTTTTACCTTAACTGTTAGAACACCTCGTTCGTATGCTATTATTGGAGTAATTATATTTCTATTATTACCATATAAGCGCCTTGTCTTCTTTTATAATCATTGTTATTTCATATTACGCATACGAATTTACCTCACCAACGTTAAGTGTAGGAGGATTCCATTTACTTTTGTAGACATAAATTTAGCGAGACTATATGATGTAACATTTGTTCTATTGTATATGTATCAGTATCATTATTGTTATTATCAACTCTCATGCACTGCACACCCCCACACATGCACACACTCACATTTACATTCACGCACAGACATTGCAACGTACTACACAAAATACATGGCCCCAGAACAACCATTCTCAACTTTGCACTCAAATCCTCATAATGACTCATAACAACGATCATCCTGACCAGGGTATCATAAGTAATCACAGTAAATACTACACTATTTCGGATTTCAATAATATGTTCAAATCTTCACTTGATTCCACAGCAAGTCATGTTAATAATTCCCGTAGTAATTCCACAAATAGGAATGATGACACTAATTATAACCCCATTAAAGATTTTAGCTTATTCCACTGGAATGCTAGAAGCTTAAACAGAAATTTTGATTCATTTGAACTACTTCTTCTTTCTTTACAAAATTTTCCCTTTTCCGCAATCGGTATAACTGAAACTTGGCTAGGGCACACGTCTCCAAATTTGTTTAGCCTTGATAGATATAAAATATTTCGCTCTGATCGTAAGAGAGGTAGAGGGGGAGGGGTAGCCCTATATATATATAACGAATTGCGAGTAAAAATAAGAACTGATATTGATATTGAAGGTTGTGAAAGCCTGTTTGTGGAAATCATCAATGATAAAATGAAAAATAAGATAATTGGTGTTATATACAGACCACCAAATCATAAAACCGAAACGTTTTTAGAAAATTTTGATGAATGCCTCAACACGATTACACAAGAAAATAAGGAAATTTATATTATGGGCGACTATAATATTGACATGACGAAAATAGATACTTTAGCGGTAAAATTAAAAACTATTCTTTTTTCATATGCTTTCCATTCCCATATTGATAACCCAACAAGAATATCCCAAACATCTAGAACCTTGTTGGATAATATTTTTTCTAATAACTTTTCTGTAAATAAATTCATTAATGGTATCTTATATTATGATATATCTGATCATTTACCGATATTCATTATTCTTCGTTATTCTGAAAACGTCAAAAGTATTTCAAAACCCAGGCCGATAATGTACAGAAAAGAATCAGACGAGAATATTGAATTACTTAATTTTGATTTAGTGAAGGAAGAATGGCAAGAAGTGTATCTTCAAAATAACGCCGATAAAGCTTATGATATTTTTCTAGATAAACTTTTATATTATTATCGAAAAAACATTCCTTTAGTTAAGAAAAAAACACGTAGAAAGAACAAACATCCCTGGATTACAAAGGGAATCATCAATTCAATAAAAACCCGTAATAAATTGTATAAACTGGCGATTACTACCCACAATACAAAACATTTTACAGATTACAAAAAGTATAGAAATATACTCAGTAATTTGATTCGTATTTCTCGTAAAATGTATTATTCTGATAAGTTTGATAATCAAAAGGATAATGTAAATGGTTTATGGGAAACTATATATGAAATAACAGGTAAAAATAATAAGGAAACATCGTCCGTTTTTTATAATGACAACAAAGAACTCACAAACCCTGATGAAATATCTGATGCTTTTAACTCATACTTCGTAAATATTGGCCCCCAATTAGCTTCAAAAATAAAAAACAAACATGGTCATTCAAATTTTACTGAATTTCTTCCACCAAACTGCGACAAATCCCTTTTCTTTACCCCAACAGATGAGGAAGAAATACTGGAGATTGTTAACAGATTAAAGCCAAGTAGATCTAGTGGCCATGATGAAATAAGTGTTTATATACTGAAGAAAATCATCAAACAAATAACCACACCTTTATCTTACATTTTCAATCTTTCACTGTCTTCTGGAATATGCCCAAACTCATTAAAAATTGCGAAAGTAGTTCCAATTTTCAAAAGAAAAGACGATCCTTCTCTTTTAACAAATTATAGACCAATATCGTTATTACCTAGTATTTCTAAAATTCTGGAAAAAATTATTCATAAACGCCTGTACATTTTTCTTCATGTAAATGACCTACTTATACCTAATCAGTTTGGATTTAGAAAGGGCCATTCCACCGATTTAGCTATAATTCAATTGTTAGATAAGATTACTGAATCTTTTGCAAATAAAAAACATTTTATAGGAATTTTTATGGATTTATCAAAGGCTTTTGATACCATAGATCATGATATATTAATTTACAAATTAAAAAGATATGGTATTCGTGGTTTAGCACTTTCTTGGATTATTGATTATTTATCCAACAGAAAGCAATATGTACTATTTAAGTCATCTAAATCTCCGAATTCTAATATTGTATGTGGTGTTCCCCAGGGATCAATTCTTGGCCCCCTACTGTTCCTTGTATATATCAATGATATAATAAATACATCAAAAACTCTTAAATTTATACTTTTTGCAGATGATACTAATATTTTTTACTCCCATGAGAACCTCGAAACACTGTTTAATACTCTGAACACGGAAATAGATAAAGTCTCCCAATGGTTTATATGTAATAAATTATCCCTTAATGTCTCTAAAACAAATTTTATACGTTTCAAACCTACTGCTTTACAGAACATTAACAGCAGTTATAATATCAATATTGATGGATTATCCTTAACTGAAGTAAGATCTACTAAATTTTTAGGAATTACAATTGACTCGAGTTTAACTTGGAACGATCACATTCATAATATCCACACGTCTGTCTCAAGAACTGTAGGAATTTTATATCGACTGAAAAACTTCATTTCTCAAAATTCCCTGACTATTCTATACAATGCATTGATCTTACCACATATCACATACTGCAATATCGTTTGGGGAAACTGTGGCTCAACTAAAATTAATCCAATTTTTACTCTCCAAAAACGTGCTGTACGTTTCATTACCAATTCCCGTTACTTATCCCCATCCAATCCCCTATTTCGTCAACTAAAAACATTGAAAATTGAGGATCTTCACACCTTTCAAACTGCTGTTTTTATGTATAAATATACATTTAATTGTCTTCCAAAAATTTTTGATGGCTTCTTCACTCCAAATTCCACCGTTCATTCATATCCAACACGTCAGTCGTCCGATTACCATCTCGAAAACCCCAGAATCATTTTAGCTCAAAAATCATTAAAGCACAATGGACCAGATATTTGGAATTCTTTACCCCCTAATTTAAAACAACGTACGTCGTTGAACATTTTCAAACGAGAACTAAAAAACACCCTCATAATCCAGTATACTTCTGACACATAAATATTCATACCACCTGGTCAACAAACACCCTAAACAATGAGTTCACGGCCATAACTGAAGTAACATTCACCTCATCACACTGATACACAAAATAACACTAAACGTACAAACC
This sequence comes from Diadema antillarum, assembly GCF_040938485.1. Lineage (NCBI taxonomy): Eukaryota > Metazoa > Echinodermata > Echinoidea > Diadematoida > Diadematidae > Diadema > Diadema antillarum. The sequence continues at coordinate 127,922 of NW_027271476.1, forward strand.
AAGATTCATCCGAACACAATGCACACCGCACTGCACCGCACGTCCTTCGCACAATTACTTCCCACTCAGTGAGTGGCAAGATTTTCTTTACGTATCTCTTCGTTGTGCCCTTTGCACAATTACCCCCCACTCAGTGAGTGGCAAGATTTTCTTTATGTATCTCTTTACCTGGGGCCATCTTCCTCGTCAAGCTTAGCTTATGATGATGGTCCCCTGCATTTCATTTTTATCATTTCCTATTGCTTCCTTTCATATATGATATTCGTTCTTGAAAAAAAAAAAAAAAAAAGAAAAAAAAAAGAAAATGTATGAAAGATCCAAATGTTACGAATATTAGCTGTGTAAATGACTATGTAAGAATTTTGTTGATTTGTTGATTTGTATTGATTTTGAAATGCAGAAATAAAAACTGAACTGAACTGAACTGAACTGAACTGAGCGTGACCTGAACTTAATGTCCGCCGAAAATGATACAGACATGACCTTTAGATATGAAGTTATGATCGATCATGTAACATGGTCCGAAAATCACAAAATGGCGCCTAGATGACGTCATAGATATGTTACTGTCATGAAAACCTTATTGTGGCTAGATTTTGTCATGAGACATGTTCCCTGAAAATGTCATGTTATTCCGTAATGTCATTCTTGAGATATTGATGACACAAAATTGTCCAGAAAGAAAGAAGAACGAGATATGAAACTCGTCACGCTGACGAGTTAGGTGATACGCTTGGGGTCATCAGGTGTCGGTCATCTGTGATCGACAAAGAAAAGAATGTGATATAGGCACCTTGAAGTTATATTTAGCGTGCATGCAAAACCGTTTCTCTAACCACTCGGCCACGGGACATCCCCGGAAATGGTAAGGCAAAAAAGAAATGTATAGATATTACAGGGGGAAAAAGTCAATGCCCACTCAACAATCATGGCCGCGTGAACATGTATTGCATTGCTAGACGGAAATGTGGCCTTGTAACGACTGATGTCGCTATGCCATTTCTGGCAACTTGGGAAAAATACGCGCCGTAGACATAAAGCCTATAATCGGCTGGTTTTGATACCTTGCCTTTAATCACAATTTTCAGTGTGATGACGTCATCAAAGTACAAAACAATGACATGGTCTTGAAAGACAATTGTTCAAAGTACAACACCTCCGTCGTCGTCATTACATACTATGATCGGTTTGACAAAGTCAGCCTGCAAAATTTTGCAGCAGTCGAAGCAATGTGGTCTCCAACACAAAAAAGAGGGATATGGTGTGTGTCTGTGTGTCTGTGTGTGTGTATAGGTGCGTTTATATACGAACGTGATTTCTACATGGACGAATATGTAATACAAAATTGAAGAAAAAAAGTAAAATAGCTAAGTATTTTGTTTCGTGATCTTGTGGGGTTCGAACCCGCAACCTCACGTCTCTGAGACGTCGCCTTTAACCACTCGGCCATACGTCTCGGCGAGAAAATATGAGGAACGTAAACTTATGTATGTGAAAGCTGAATCGGGAATCGTTTTGTCCACATTCCATTCTCATTTTCAGTTTTAAACTGCAAAATTGTCAACCTGATGATGAGATTTCAAAAAATAAAATGCATGATTACTGAAGCTTATTGTCTCAGCTACAACATACTTAAGTTTCAGAGGAAATGAAGCAAAATCAGCTGAGATAAAGGTGCTTAAACGTTGTCAAGTCAATGCATGGTTTAAAAAAAAAATCACCTCCCATAGACATAACACGTAAACTTGTCCGATTTTGCATCTTTACCTTTAATCACAATTTAAGGTATGATGACGTCATCAAATTTCAAAACCATGATATGGAATTAAAAGGCAAATGTTCAAAGTACACCATATCTGAATTTGGGATAATATTGAGCTTAAACAACAGAGATACGAGCAAATGAATGTCAGAAACAGTACCTCAAAAAAATTAATTCCACTTTTTTGATTTCAGATGATGATATGATGACGTCATAATGTAATTATGGAAATATTAATACTTGAAACGTTATTTCCAATTCATATGTTTTTGTAATATGCAATAAAAACATAGGGTAACCAGACGTTTTAAAGAGCTATGGCGAAATAAACAAAGACATGTTTTTCGCTATATTTGCACAAAGACGCGCACACGAAATTTCAACTTTGACGCCAACGCATTCCTTTGTTATAGGTCAAAATTGATCGGAAATCAATGGATATTGTTACTTAATGTATCAGGAATCCAAATCTGTCAAAAAATGTGCATTTTCAGTTTGCTTACGCGCACTACGCGCGAAAATGTGCGGACGGACGCGAACGCGCGAAACGCTTAAAATTGTCTGAAACTTCGAGATTTCCCATTGGTAAGTTGTTTTGAGCCTTTTAAAAGTTTGACGCGCGCGTACGCGCGCGTAATAATGTCTTAGGTAATTAGCATTAAAATGTATGATAGAGCGTGACCTGAACTTAATGTCCGCCGAAAATGATACAGACATGACCTTTAGATATGAAGTTATGATCGATCATGTAACATGGTCCGAAAATCACAAAATGGCGCCTAGATGACGTCATAGATATGTTACTGTCATGAAAACCTTATTGTGGCTAGATTTTGTCATGAGACATGTTCCCTGAAAATGTCATGTTATTCCGTAATGTCATTCTTGAGATATTGATGACACAAAATTGTCCAGAAAGAAAGAAGAACGAGATATGAAACTCGTCACGCTGACGAGTTAGGTGATACGCTTGGGGTCATCAGGTGTCGGTCATCTGTGATCGACAAAGAAAAGAATGTGATATAGGCACCTTGAAGTTATATTGAGCGTGCATGCAAAACCGTTTCTCTAACCAATCGGCCACGGGACATCCCCGGAAATGGTAAGGCAAAAAAGAAATGTATGGATATTACAGGGGGAAAAAGTCAATGCCCACTCAACAATCGTGGCCGCGTGAACATGTATTGCATTGCTAGACGGAAATGCGGCCTTGTAACGACTGATGTCGCTATGCCATTTCTGGCAACTTGGGAAAAATACGCGCCGTAGACATAAAGCCTATAATCGGCTGGTTTTGATACCTTGCCTTTAATCACAATTTTCAGTGTGATGACGTCATCAAAGTACAAAACAATGACATGGTCTTGAAAGACAAATGTTCAAAGTACAACACCTCAGTCGTCGTCATTACATACTATGATCGGTTTGACAAAGTCAACCTGCAAAATGTTGCTGCAGTCGAAGCAATGTGGTCTCCAACACACAAAAAAGAGGGATATGGCGTGTGTCTGTGTGTCTGTGTGTGTGTATAGGTGCGTTTATATACGAACGTGATTTCTACATGGACGAATATGTAGTACAAAATTGAAGAAAAAAAGTAAAATAGCTAAGTATTTTGTTTCGTGATCTTGTGGGGTTCGAACCCGCAACCTCAAGTCTCTGAGACGTCGCCTTTAACCACTCGGCCATACGTCTCGGCGAGAAAATATGAGGAACGTAAACTTATGTATGTGAAAGCTGAATCGGGAATCGTTTTGTCCACATTCCATTCTCATTTTCAGTTTTAAACTGCAAAATTGTCAACCTGATGATGAGATTTCAAAAAATAAAATGCATGATTACTGAAGCTTATTGTCTCAGCTACAACATTTGTAAGTTTCAGAGGAAATGAAGCAAAATCAGCTGAGATAAAGGTGCTTAAACGTTGTCAAGTCAATGCATGGTTTTAAAAAAAATCACCTCCCATAGACAATACACGTAAACTTGTCCGATTTTGCATCTTTACCTTTAATCACAATTTAAGGTATGATGACGTCATCAAATTTCAAAACCATGACTTGGACTTAAAAGGCAAATGTTCAAAGTACAACATATCTGAATTTGGGATAATATTGAGCTTAAACAACAGAGATACGAGCAAATGAATGTCAGAAACAGTACCTCAAAAAAATTAATTCCACTTTTTTGATTTCAGATGATGATATGATGACGTCATAATGTATTTAGGGAAATATTGATACTTGAGACGTTATTTTCAATTCATATGCTTTTGTAATATGCAATAAAAACATAGGGTCACCAGACGTTTTAAAGAGCTATGGCGAAATAAACAAAGACATGTTTTTCGCTATATTTCCACATAGACGCGAACACGAAATTTCAACTTTGACGCCAGCGCATTCCTTTGTTATAGGTCGAAATTGATCGGAAATCAATGGATATTGTTACTTAATGTATCAGGAATCCAAATCTGTCAAAAAATGTGCATTTTCAGTTTGCTTACGCGCACTACGCGCGAAAATGTGCGGACGGACGCGAACGCGCGAAACGCTTAAAATTGTCTGAAACTTCGAGATTTCCCATTGGTAAGTTGTTTTGAGCCTTTTAAAAGTTTGACGCGCGCGTACGCGCGCGTAATAATGTCTTAGGTAATTAGCATTAAAATGTATGATAGAGCGTGACCTGAACTTAATGTCCGCCGAAAATGATACAGACATGACCTTTAGATATGAAGTTATGATCGATCATGTAACATGGTCCGAAAATCACAAAATGGCGCCTAGATGACGTCATAGATATGTTACTGTCATGAAAACCTTATTGTGGCTAGATTTTGTCATGAGACATGTTCCCTGAAAATGTCATGTTATTCCGTAATGTCATTCTTGAGATATTGATGACACAAAATTGTCCAGAAAGAAAGAAGAATAAAAAGAAACGAGACATGAAAACTCGTCACATTGAGGACGAGTTAGGTGATACGCTTGTGGTCATGAGATGACAGTCATCTGTGATCGACAAAGAAAAGAATGTGATATAGGCACCTTGAAGTTATATTGAGCGTGCATGCGAAACCGTATCTGTAACCACTCGACCACGGGTCATCCACGGAAATGGTAAGACAAAAAAACAACAACAATGTATAGATATAACGGGGGGAAAGTCAATGCCCACTCAACTAACGTGGCCGTGTGAACATCTATTGCATTGCTAGACGGAAAAGCGGCCTTGTAACGACTGAGGTCGCTATGCCATTTCTGGCAACTTGGGAAAAATACGTCCCGCAGACATAAAACCTATAATCGGCTGGTTTTGATACCTTGCCTTTAATCACAATTTTCAGTGTAATGACGTCATCAAATTACAAAACAATGACATGGTCTTGAAAGAAAATTGTTCAAAGTACAACACCTCAGTCGTCGTCATTACATACTATGATCGGTTTGACAAAGTCAACCTGCAAAATGTTGCTGCAGTCGAAGCAATGTGGTCTCCAACACACAAAAAAGAGGGATATGGCGTGTGTGTGTGTCTGTGTGTGTGTATAGGTGCGTTTATATACGAACGTGATTTCTACATGGACGAATATGTAATACAAAATTGAAGAAAAAAAAACAGTAAAGTAGCTAATTATTTTGTTTCGTGATCTTGTGGGGTTCGAACCCGCAACCTCACGTCTCTGAGACGTCGCCTTTAACCACTCGGCGACACGTCTCGACGGGAAAATATGGGGAACGTTATGGACTTGAAAGACAGTTGTTCAATATATAACACATTCATCGTACGTTGTCAGTTTGCTATTGACATGACGATCTATCATTTGAATATGAGGCAGGCATTAGTACCTGTATGAAATTATTATAGGCATGGTTATCAAATTGCCCTAAAATATCCTTATAATTGCCTTATTTTTACACACAGTTACGCTATCCCTTTAAACTCGTCACAGTTTAATCAGAATCATTAACATCATACATTAGTACCATATTCAGTTCCATAGCTGATCACGTTTGCTAATCAATTAAGAGTAATTGTCTAGCATGTGTCATATGGCCAACCTGTATACACACGTATATACACACACACAATGCTAAATGTATGTATCAAACATCTGTAACACAGCTTTGAACTAACTATAGGAATTATCGCTGCACTTATCATCCATACTTTTTATCACTATCTGAAACTCCACAAAAACCACTAATTGACAAATAATCATCAATACAGAAGACTGAATACCTTTTTTACAATGTATAGCTTGTTACATGTATAAATCAGCACAAAGTAACCACGACTACATTGTGTTACTGAATTAATATGAACAAATTTCATGTTGTGACAGTATACTATATCAGTTTGAAAAGCCCAACCTGCAAAACTATAATTTTGCAGCAGTCGAAGTAATGCAGTCTCCAACGCAAAACAAAGGTATACTGTGTGAGTGTGTGCGTATAGGTGTGTTAACATGCAAACGTAATTTCTACATGGACGAAGGTGTAGTACTCCATTGAAGAAAAAAAGTAAAAAAAATATATTATTTTCTTTCGTGCTCTTGTGAGGATCGAACCCGTACGTGTGCAACCTCACGTTTCTAAGACGACGCCTCTAACCACTCGACCATACGTCTCGACGAGAAAATTAGAGGAACGTAAGCTTATGTACGTGAAAGATGAATCAGGAATCGTTTGGTCCGCATTCCATTCTCATTTTCAGTTTTAAATTGCAAAATTGTCAACCTCATGAGGAGATTTCAAAGAATAAAATGCATGATTACTGCAGCTTATTGTCACAGCTACAACATAAATAAGTTTCAGAGGAAATGAAGCAAAATCAGCTGAGATAAAGGTGCTTAAACGTTGTCAAGTCAATGCATGGTTTCTAAAAAAATCACCTCCCATAGACATAACACGTAAACTTGTCCGATTTTGCGTCTTTACCTTTAAACACAATTTAAAGCATGATGACGTCATCAAATTTCAAAACCATGACATGGACTTGAAAGGCAAATGTTCAAAGTACAACATATCTGAATTTGGGATAATATTGAGCTTAAACAACAGAGATACGAGCAAATGAATGTCAGAAACAGTACCTCAAAAAAATTAATTCCACTTTTTTGATTTCAGATGACGATATGATGACGTCATAATGTAATTATGGAAATAATGATACTTGAAACGTCATGTCCAATTTATATGCTTTTGTAATATGCAATAAAAACATAGGGTCACCTGACGTTTTAAAGAGCTATGGCGAAATAAACAAAGACATGTTTTTTCACTATATTTGCACATAGACGCGCACGCGAAATTTGAACTTTGACGCAAGTGCATTGCTTTGTTATTTGTAGGAATCGATTAGAAATCAATGGATATTGTTGCTCAAAGTATCAGGAATCCAAATCTGTCAAAAAAAGTGTATTTTCATGTTGCTGACGCGCTGTGCGCGCGAAAATGCGCGGACGGACGCGCACGCGCAAAATTGTTTGAAACGCATAAAATTGTCTGAAACTTCGAGATTTCCCATTGGAAAGTTGTTTTGAGCCTTTTAAAATTTTGACGCGCGCTTACGCGCACTTAATGATGTCCTACGTAATTAGCATCAAAAGAAGTAAGATAGAACGTGACCTGAACTTTATGTCCACAAAAAATGATACAGAAATGACCTTTAGTTATGAAGTTATGATCGATCATGTAACATGGTCCAAAAATCACAAAATGGCGCCTAGACGACGTCATAGATATGTTACTGTCATGAAAACCTTATTGTGGCTAGATATTGTCATGAGACATGTTCCCTGAAAATGTCATGTTATTCCGTAATGTCATTCTTGAGATATTGATGACACAAAATTGTCCAGAAAGAAAGAAGAATAAAAAGAAATAAAGAGAGATTTTGACAATCACAATAGGTGATACGCTGATAGCGTATCACCTAATAAAGAGAGATTTTGACAATCACAATAGGTGATACGCTGATAGCGTATCACCTAATAAAAAGAAATAAAGAGAGATTTTGACAATCACAATAGGTGATACGCTGATAGCGTATCACCTAAAAAGAAATAAAGAGAGATTTTGACAATCACAATAGGTGATACGCTGATAGCGTATCACCTAATGATGCGGTATTCAATTTTTAGGCTTATCAGCCTGGGCTGTCTTGTTAAAAAATTAGAAACACCTTTGTAATTAGTTCTTTGACTACTTCCCTGAGTGCCTAATGCAAATTGATATCGGTTAGGCCTATGGGATAAAGATGATACTTGAAGTTGTGGGTTGAAGCTAAAAGGGGAGAATGACAGAAATGTCATCTCTCGTTAAAAGATGACAAAAAAGAAAAAGTAAAACCAAAAACAACAACAACAACACACAAACAAACAAGGCAAGAGGCAGAACCGACGACTAAAATACAAACAAAAGAAGAGTATGAACAAACTGTTTGCACGCAGTAATTGTATTGCCCTGTTCTGATTAAACACCATCACTGCCCATATTTCACAGTCACAATGTAGATGAAATACATCTGACTACAATTTGCAAACACAAAATCTTTTTACAAAGTACGTCATAATTCTCAAGAGAGATTTCTGTTAAGCTTTTTTTGTGTGTCCAGTAGACCTCAAAATTAAGAGAGGAGAAACGACAATAACTTTTTATTATATATTCTTCTTTTACATTCGGAGAATTTCATCGAAAAACGCCCTATTGCATCGAAAATGATATATTATGACACAAATCAAATAAGACCGTCACTTTCTCCCATTTGTTAATCATCATCAGCAAATAAGGCGATATTGACTTCCTCATCCATATCTGACCGGTACTTCATGGCCATCTCTCCTCTCAAACGTTAATCAGCCCGAAAGCTCGCCCCATCATTATTCAATTTTTCGTAAATCAAATATCGAACGTTTTTAACGAAGGCATAACACAAATTTACGGAGCACCAAAGTGATGATGCACGTAAGCGTGAAGACAGAAATGGCGCGCTCTCACCAAATGTAAATAGTAAGATTGCGCGTTCGTGACCAAATAACTGGTAGGCACTTGGAAAAGAAATTAATATTTTGTCATGACCACTGCAAACTGATGCAGATACTCACTTTCATATCGTTACACTTGACGCCAGTTGATACGTCACGATTCTCGACTACTGGCACTGCAAATTTTGTTAGTCGTCAAACCTTAAGAGATTCGAATTGGAAGGGCGACGTTTTCTGCAATTGTGATTGGATGGAGCTCAACATTATAATCTGTTCGTCTATACAAAGCGCTTACCTCGCTTATAGCATCAATTTATGCGTGTTGGAGTCAAGAATCCCCCAAATTCTTGTGAAAGTGGTCAAATGATTAACTGTTATTTCGTTTTTCATTGTGTGGTTCGTGTTTTGCTATTTAGTCAACAGTCAAGGGTAGGCCTATCAAACAGCTGACATTTATGTTGTTGTTGTCCCAATTAATACCATTGTTTCTGATCAAACGTAAACAGATGCACATCAACAGAAGTCATGAATGAGTCCACTAACTTTTATTTCGAAAAGCAGCAGAAAATGTTGTACTTCAATGCAGCAAACGCTCTCCTTTCCTTGTTTGGCAACATCGTGTTCGTGATGGTCGTTCGCATGCGGCAGAGCGTGGAGGACGCCACGAAACTGCTCCACACAATATTTGGCGCCATCAACCTGTCGCTCTCGGTCGTCTGGTGTATCTGGAATTCGATGTGGAACTCAAACTTAAGCCGTGGATTGTGCGTCAGGTTGACTCACATTCTGGTATTTCCCATGTGCACTCTGTTATATTCAGCCATGTTTTTGCTGTGCCTCGTCAGTGTTGATAAATACATTTTCATATCCAAGCCGCTGCACTACCAAAACCTGGTAAAGCCACCCCGTATCAAGATCACGGTGGTAGTCTTGTCGTTGCTGTCTATGGGACTCTCAATCCCGTTTGTTTCCGACGGTAATTTCATTAGTGTGATGTCAAACGGCTGCGGGGGAGTCTACAGTTATATCAAGGAGGATAACAACGCGATGGCTATCGTCATTAATGTATATTTCGCCATTCCTGTCGCGATCACAATGACCATCACTACCGTCACAAATATCGCCTTATTGCGTATCGTCTGCCACAATTTGAGGAGAGTCGACATCGTCATCGTCGCAGTCAACCGCCCCGCAGAGGGGGCGCCTTCCATTATGGATGTCTGTGACATCAATAAAGGCCCTCGTGCTGTGCCGAAACGACGTCGACCATTGAAGGGGATAGCTACCACTCTTCTCTTTGTTGTTTCATTCTACACCTTCTGGAGTTTCTGGATCCTGCAAGATGTCATACCTTTCAGGGCACAGATATTGGCCAACGTCTTTGGGCCCAGCTCTGGCTGGTTGCAGCCGACCCTGTACCTCATGACCACAAAGGAATCGAGGCAAATCATTACTCGCTTCTTGAAAGGTCGAGTTTGCCGACACTAACGTTTCATAATTTGCGCCTATATAGTAGAAATCTCATTACACATGTTGCTGAGGACCACATTAGTCACTATAATCCAAAATATTTCGTGAATCGGGACAGTGTCAGTGGAAGATTATCGCTGAAGATCTGAACATGCGGAAAATCTGCACAAAGATGGTGCCAATACTCCTGGGTGATGAGCACAAGAATCGACGCATTAAGTTTCATGCCCTGCTCATTTGGGTTTGAAATAAATCTTTTATGACACCAGTCCTGGAACTTTTCAGACACACTTCGTACATGTACCCATTCTCTTAGCTTGTTACCGTCATATATCAAGGCTATCATTATTCACTTTGTCTTGTTAAAAAAAGTAATTCAATTGCTATTCATTATGATAAGAAAATTATTTTTTAAGGAAATTCCTTAGTTTATCACGAATTATTCATCTTTTTATCAAGCGATGGCGGCACCGTTGTTTTAGACATTCATAAGCTTTGAATGGAATGTCCATTTCTTCTCTGACCTGACTAATGTGCTCTTCTGTTATTTCTTCATTAATTTAATCCACATCTATGTTTGGGGAGACTTACCAGCTTCACATTGCCAATCTTCGTAACGAAGATGGCGGTAATCAACACGTCATCCAATATATCGCCCTCTTGAGTCCGGGTTACTTCTACTGTTTGAACACACACAACTACGAGTCTATTGAAGAAATTGTAGTAAGTACAGGTGTATTTCATAAAATTGATTCAACCTGCAATCCTTAGATTTTGCCAGCCATATGATTGCAATAAGTATGCTGCAATGCTGATTTTGGTTTCGGTTGTTTCGAAGGAATTTGAAATAAACATCGACTTCCTGTATTTTCCTCGCGAACAAGTTAATGTACATTTAGTGTTATAACACCAACAGAATCCTTTCGCTGTCTTGATAACGACAGCACTAAGTAAACTGTCGTGTCACACTTTATATTGATAGGATTTCTTTCTCCCCAGTTTTACAAATTCATTCTTCAGATTCATTTACATACGAAGCTGATAATATCTGCATTCTACAGCTCAATAATTTACTGTCTTAAGGTATTAGCCCACATTTGCACACCCACGAAATTCAAAACTGCATAAAACAGGTCCAATATGACTTCAAGTACAAGTTATAACAGTAACATACCTCACCTGTTGCTCTTTGTCTATACCATTCGATAAAAGAGAGAAAATCATCGTTTTAAAATCAATTTTCAAACCGGGTCAACCCGACCCAAAATCGAATTACGAGCGCGGGCTATAGCTACGTACAAGTAACTTACACATGTATCGCATGCATGTAGTACGTACGTGGACCGGAGCTAGCAAGCGTTCCATACGCATGCATACGGTGCATTTTCATTTATTTTTTATGAAAGTAATGGACTAACTGGAACGAAATTTTGCACAGGTGTTACTGCAATCATACCCAAACTCCATGCTAACTATGAGACCAATTGCTGCAGGTTTACAAATGTGCGGTAGTACCTTTAATGCTTTGTTAGCTCCCCCTCCATTTTCAACACTGCACAGTAAATCACTTGTATATGTTTATGTATTTCTTCTTTAATTCATGGTGATTATTATATTTCGACGTATTGTGAATATGTATATTTATTTGCATATTATTTTTCTTTTTTAGGTATTTGTTTGTACATTGTCACTCTTTGTGGAAAATTAAATAAACGAAAGGAAAGGAAACGAAATGTATTAAATGTTGTAATTATATTTGTTGGAAGTGAAATAAACGAATGGAATGAAATGAAATTGTCATTTATAAATATATACTGATATTCAAGTAATATGGATTGGGAAGAACAGAACTTTCAAAAAAGAGATTTTACACGAGTACAAATTAAACTGGATATCTGAAGGATATTTCAGGTACCTGGGCATTGATTTTTCAGTTAAATTATCTGAAATGGTTAATCACAATTATCAAGAAAAGGTTAAAGAGATAAAACGTCAGATAGCGATATGGCTGAAAAGAACATTGACTCCCTTAGGGAGAGTAACGATAGTAAAATCTTTATTGATACCCAAACTGAATTATTTGCTTTTATCTCTTCCAGAACCAAAATTAGAAATTATGAATGATGTTAACCGATCTTTTTATAAATTTATATGGCACGATAAACCTGATAAAATAAGTAGGAAACAAATGTGCCAATTATACAGTGATGGTGGGGTTAAAATGACAGATATTTTTATACATTCTAAATCACTCAGAATATCATGGATAAGAAGATTCTTTTGTTATCCAAGTAACGAAAATTTCACTTTACATATGTTCCAATCATTCTTGCCTCCATCATACACATCTCTCCACTTATTCATGGGGGCTGAACATTACAAAGAATTAGCCATTTCAATGCGCAACCCATTTTGGAAAGAGGTATTATTAGCCTTTTCAGATTTAACTCAGTCCATTGTAGATATTATCGCATGTCAACCCCTTTGGAACAATCCTAGAATACAAGTTAATAATAATGTAATTTATTATAAGTCATGGTGTGCTAAGGGGGTACGTTTTGTTAACAATGTTCTAGAAACAGATGGAAAATTTCTTTCATATTTTGATTTTCAACGTAAATACAATGTACAAGTAAACTTTCTTCAATATTATGGTTTGTGTAATGCTATTCGATTTGGTTATAATAAAAATGTCATATCTAAGATTATGGAACCTACATGTATTATCCCTGAAACATTGCTTTTAATAATGAAAGTGAAAAAAGGTTGTGCACATATCTACCAGGCTTTCTTGAAACATAAGACAAAGGAATGTAAAAGTCTTATAAAATGGAAACAGGAGTTTGATTTTGACAATATCATTTGGAGTTTTTATTACCAAATTCCCTTTTATTCAACTGTCGATGTAAACATGAGATGGTTTCAGTTCAAGATGCTAAATAGAATTCTTTATATGAAAGACGCTTTATTGAGATTTAAATTAGTAACAGATAACTTATGTACTTTTTGTAATAACAGCGAAGAAACAATTATGCATATATTTTGTTCTTGTATATATTCAAACGAGATATGGTCAAAACTTGAGCTTTGGCTGTCCCGTAATGCTATTCATATTAAGCTTACAAATCAAAATAAATTATTTGGTTTTTATGAACGTAATAACAGTGCCCTCAATTGCATTATGATTATAGTAAGGAAAGAAATTTTTACAGCCAAATGCAAAAATTGTTTGCCAGTTTTTGAACAAATCATGTCAGCGATAAAAAGTTATTATGATATGGAAAAGTATATATGTAAAACAAATCTGAAAGAAAAGAAATTTATGAAAAAGTGGTTACATTTTACTAAATGTTTCTGATTGTGTTTTCTTATGAAATGATTTGTCAGGTAATTTTCTGACACTTTGAAAAGAATTTGCAATTTATAATTGATTTTTGTAACTGTTTGCTGTTCTTACGGTATTTAGAATGGCCAAGAATATCATGTGTTAAATCTGCATGTACATACATATCTCTTTTTGTATATATTTGTGTGTATGATATCATTCAATAAAGGAACCCTGTGGAAGGGGAAAAAAAATAAAATAAATCAGGACAACAAAATCATGACAAACGATCTATGTTTGCATAAATATTTGCTAAAATAATGTTTGTTTGCATTGTGTTAGCCATCATTATTGTCACTATCAATAATAATCAATAATACCATAATTATTACTATTAAAAAAAATATATATACTGATATTCATCGAAATCAAATACAATGATAAATTCCACTGCAATATCATACAATCTGTCCGATCATTATAAAGGATAGATTACAATGCTTATCTCTTTAAAAAAATATATATTTAAACGGTGTACCATTGATACTGCCATTTGGAGGATCGTTCATATGCTATTTGCACAGCATCGGGAAACTACAATTCAAGCAATTTTAACTATCATTGAATCGTCATTATACCTATTTTTTTCCAATCATTTGAATACATCAATGGTTATTCAGTGCTTCATCAATTTAGGGTTCCTTTGAGGGACCACTGAATGGTCACTCATTATACGTAATGCTGACTGGTAGCCATCTTGACGTCATATCAAATATGTAAAGGGTATAAATAGGCCTACCATTTAATCATATCATTGGGCTATATGATGCATTATCAAACCTTTATCTATGGCTATTATAGGGATACCATTCCCCATACACTATACCTGTCCAGTATGGAATCATCCCACAAGACCGACACCCATGAGTCATACAGCCCACGAGTTTGACACTAGGCAAATAAATCCCATTAGACCGACACTATAGGTAAAAACAGCCCACGAGTTCGATAGATACAACATGGGGTGTAATGTGTGGGTTTCATGGACTTTATATCTCGTGGGCGTCGGTCTCGTGACGTGCACCTGTCCAGTATACCATTATTAGCTGATCGTTCATCATCCATCATTTGCTAACCATTCTTCACTTATCGCTGGCAAACCCTTGACCATCCAACCTTGGCTAACTGTTCATCATCCAGTTTTGACTTTAATACCATGGGCCCACCAGGCAACATTTCCACTTGTGTCAGGTTTATTGAGGAGCAAACAGTGTTTGTGATCATGGTATCTGAATAGACTACTCCTTTATTATTTGGATATGAAAATACCTACAGTGCACTCCCGGTACAACGAACACGGTTATAACGAAATTTCGTTATAACGAAGTCTTTTCCGAGCGTAACTGACAGAGGAAACAACCGAAATGTGCTCCGTTATAACGAATTGAGGATCTTTTTCGAAAATACGTAGCGAAACAAGCATTTATAACGTCTCTGCATGGGCGAACTGTGTGTTTGCTTGGTGTGTCACGCACAGTTTCCGAGGGGAACTTGCGTTATTGTAATACAATAATCTGAAATTGAATAACTATTCTGTTTAGCTTTCCAGTGTATGGCGAGTATTCAACAGACAGAATATCATATGTGACGGTGCACCTCAAAACGAACATAAAGTCGCACACACTGATTTTGCGTGAGGACTGAAAATAAGTGAAATGCGTCAACCTACCCGAACTTGACTTTTTCATATTTTCTGAAAGAGCGGGTCTTCTTTTACATTATGCTAAAATTTGGTATAATAAAACGGGCAGGAAAGTTTTTTTTTAGCAGTTTATCTCGAACATTTGTGGTAGAATAGTGTAATTAGGTGTGTCTTTAGAGTCCCTTTTCCATTTCTGAAAAACCTTCACTTTCAACTCTAATTACTTTTGAAAGGATAGCGCTACTGCTTTGAAAGTTGGCATTAAATATGGACAGAATGTGTTAATGAGACATGCTCAATTTCACTTTAATTTGATAATCCCTTTATTGTTGTTACTCTGGTGGTTTACTTCCTGTTTTTTGTCCCATTCATCGCACAGCCAGCACGGTTTGGTAAAGATTAAGCGCTTGAATAGACACTGTACTTCAGAGCCTCTTTTCTCAGTTCACACTTTTCCTGAGTTTGTGCTTTCTTTCCAATATTTAGATAGGTTAGGAGAGTCCATTTGATTTGAGTTATATATCATTTTAAAGCTTAAAGTCTGCTCTTTCAGAATATGGTCTTAACTAAAAATTCATGTCTGGCGACTTTTTGTTTGTTTTGAGGTGCACGGTCACATATATGCGTGGCTTCCTTGTTTTCGTTATGTATTGTATTTGTTCGGTTATAAAGAAAGAAAACTGCCGGTCCCGAGCATTTCGTTATAACGGGAGTGCACTGTATTCGTGTCGCAGTTGAAATTGAAACATAACTATTATGTATTCTACAGTACAATTATTTTTCAAAGCAATTAAACGCTCAATCCAAGCAAGAACACTGAAGTTGAAAAACCAAAATGTCTCTAACTTTTTCCACTAGTTTTCATTGTTTTTAATTGCATCTAAGGAATATTCATTTAAACACAATTGACTTACCATTCACCAAAGATTACCGTTCACCCACCAAACGGACATAACTTAAGACCCTTCGAACATTTTTGTATATAGGTACTGTAATTTCTGTCTGCCATTACATGCCTGTTTCTTCCACACCAAATTTGATATTTCCAAACCTAGTATTGTTATAATGCTTGTTTGGGTTATTCATGTTATAGTTTTCCTTGAGAAAGAAGACAATAGTGCAAAACAGATTATTTCTAAAGAATTTTTTTATCACAAAGAGGCAAGAGATGGATGTGTGGTAGAAGGTTTTACGGTGCACCACGTATTCTTTCTGGAGTATGTGAGTGGCCCTGAAAAGGGCCTACCCAATCCCGACGTTTCGGCAAGCATGTTCTCGCCGTTCTCAAGGGAATTCCCTTGAGAACGGCGAGAACATGCTTGCCGAAACGTCGGAATTGGGTAGGCCCTTTTCAGGGCCACTCACATCATGCACATACTCCAGAAAGAATTAATACGTGGTGCACCGTGAAGCCTTCTACCACCCAACGTTCTACCACCACGGAAGCCTTCAAAGATTTCAAGAGATGGATGTTAATAGTATTTATATGGATTATCTACGAATTGATTGGATAATACGTGACAATCGTCAGACAGGTGAGGAAATATGATAAAGTCACACAGGCCGTACCGCTGAAAAAATCTAAACTCTTTTGACTCAACCAACAAAATAGCATCCACTCCTTTCACTTATGCCATTCACCATACACCGTCGAGCACCGTAATAAAGAACCGTAATGATTAAACTCCCTGGTTGAATAATCATAATTCAACCGTCACCATTTATTGAACACTGTTTCCCACTAGATACGTACTGCCAAGAAAATGACATTTAGCAATCACTTTTACCTTAGATATACAATTTAATTGCCCTTTATCATTAGACGCCACAAAAGTATTTCTTTCACGTACGATTCATCACTAAGGTACCATTAAAGCACCATTCTTGTGAAAATCAATTCAACTCAAATCAATTTTGTTGAAACATTTTTGAAAAAAAACCCGCTTTGTTTGTATGCAGATAATTATATTACATCGGTACATGTAGAATGCATACATTCAAAGCATACGAATAAAAACATAATCACATAAAAGACACACAAGACAACAATACAATATAAATATCAGATATTGTTCCTAATAGTAATATCACATCACTGTCGTAATCATTATTTTCCTCAATATAAGTACAAAATGATCATAGTATAGACAAAATGATTCATATTCACACTTCAAAACAATAGCAATATACAACAAATATTACTATAATGCTATAATATTATATCAGATAAAGTTCATTGATCATATTCTATAGGGTAAGCCCTCGTGACCGACACTCAAGAGTCATACGGTCCATGAGACCGGCATAAAAATAGGTCTATGAGTCATACAGCCCAAGAGTTATACGGCTCACGAGGCATAACCCCCCATGGGTTCGACATTACGCAGGAAATGCTCACGAGACCGAAAGAAAGCCCACGAGACAGACACTACGCAGAAAGGCTCTCGAGACTGACAGTACGCAAAAGAGATTCGCGAGAACGACGCTTGCCCCCCGCCCCCCCCCCCCCCCCTCCAGAAAAAGCCCATGAGACCGACACTAGGCAAAGAAGGCTCAAGAGACCGATACTAGGCAAAGAAAGCCCACGAGACTGACACTACACAATGAAGACTCACGAGACCGACAGGATAAACAGCGCCATAAACATGTAAATTACAAATATGTACCTGTACATGGGTGTTCCACGAAGGGGAAAATAACATACTGGCGGGTGCAATTTCGTCACGCTATCGAGTGAGAGTTTGTAACTAATCAAATAGCGTCATCCAAAAATTATACCAACGACATCAAGACTAATGTATTTCTTCAGGTATGGCTTTTAGGGGAAAACTCTTTTTCGCTACGGGGAGCAACGTTGTTACCGATCATTTTTAAACTAGATTGTACTCTTCATGGGACCCCCTAAAGAAAATAAATAAATAAGAGAGAGCAAGAACGATGTATGGTTCAATTTTAGATCTTTGATGATGCCGTCGTGCTATCTTTAATAGGCTTTCCCATATCTAGCTAGAAGATGCATGAGGCAGGATGTAAGTGTTTTAATGATTTGGTAGCCACTCTGTTCATGCAGATTAGATGGAACTGCATTAGAAATTTTGCTTACAAATCTTTTCTTTTTCTACTCGACCCGGCAAACTCGAACCCTGCCAAAAGATAGGTTAGGTGTGGTAGCTAACTTTTGCTCTGTAAAATGCCTCTAGCAGCCACATTTTTTCTAAATGATCCCATTGGACTATATAATAACCATGAGTGTATTTTGGCATTTTTTAAATAAATGTGGAAAGATCTGAAACACACTTTTGCTGAATTTTTACTCACACACGCAATCACAATTAAAGATCTTGAACATTTCAGAAGGTGAGGAATGACCACTGAAGCGGTAAAAACCCAGCAACTCTCCTTTTCCATCTCTCGTATCTTCCTCATGCAATCATCTGGTCACCCTATACAACAAATTGATCGATAGGTGGTCATATTCATTCCGTCAGTCTCATGGGCCTTCTTTTCCTATTGCCGGTCTCGTGAGCCTCTTTTACATTTGTTTTGTTTGTTCATCTCTATCTGAGAAGATGGCTTGATGGTCCATATTCAGCTACACTTAGCTGGTCTTCCATGGGGTCCAGTTGGATGTAAGGTGGGACCACTTTACCGGGTTAAACACCCTGCTCTTTGCGATGAATGAATGAAGCCGAATTTTTCTCATACATGGGACCTCCATTTTATGTCCTGTCCGAGGGACAGAGTGTTTTGACTCTTGCTAGAGGGGACGGTATGCTTACACACATCATTGCTCAGTCCAGACTTGGGTTCGAACCCGGGTCCTTAGGATCGTGAGGCAGACGAGCTACCGACTGAGCCAACTCACAGTGGTGTCGGTCTCACGAGCCTTTTCTGCGTAGTGTTGAACTCATTGGCTGTATAACTCTCGGGCCTATTTTACTTGATGTCGAACTCGTTGGTTGTATAACTCGTTGGCTGTAGGAATTGTAGGCTGTATGATTCGTGGATTGTATGACTCGTGAGTGTCGGTCTCTCGACGTACATCCTTTTATATTGGCTTTTCGAACTTGTTGAACTTCACATGTATTCAACTTTGACTGGCATCTTAATATTGAGAGTACACTACCAGAAAATAAGAAACCACTAATAATGTATGACATACATTTTAAGAAAGAGCATACAATAAGATTGCTAAAATGGCTTTGAAATGGCTGATAATAATATGCAATAGTAAAGTGGTCCTGATAAAAAAATTGATTCAACCTTTAATAGGACCACTTTATTATTGGAATTCCCATAATTCTCAGTTCTTCAAAAACAATTTTCATCAAATAAACGTTGATTTCTTTTTAGCATTGCATGCTCTTTCATAATTTATGAGCAGTTTCTCATTATCTCTCAAAGATCTGAACACTCAATCCAACCAAGACTATGCTATCTCTTTAAGTACCATTGAAACACCGTTTACATGTCGAGTCCATAAATATAACAATGTTCACCATTGACCACTCACCCCTGAAGTATTTTCTGAAAGACTGTTTACCAGTTAAAGCCAAAAATGAAATACGATTCAGCATCAAAGTACCATTGAAACACCATTTACCAGTCGATACCACAAATCAAATACAATTCGCCATTCATCATTAACACATAACGATGCTTAAAGTACCGTTGAAAAACCGTACTAGTCGAGTCCATTACGAAACCATTCATTATTATAGTTCCATTGGAACACGGTGTACTCGTCAAGTTCAGGAATGAAATACCATTCACCATTGACCATTAAGGTATCATTGCAAGATGTGTTGTTTTATATTTTGCATATTCATGTATAGTAGGACAGACAGGTAAATTGGGTCAAATCTTCAGAATTTGTGAGTGTGATAATTATTATCATATTAATGTCTTTACCCACTGATATCCAAATAACAAAATCAACGGTGAAATACATGGGCTTGAATGAACCATAATATAACATAGCATTGACCAAATACATGCAATACTTGATAAGTAAATGTAGGAAGTACTACATTGTATTTTTGTAAGAAAAAAAAAATCATATCCGGTACGCAGTGTGATAGGAATGTCACAATAACAAACGATATGTGTATTTTACAAAACTACAGGAAATTTTAGCGTAAAATGTACCAGCTCTGCTTTTCAGTGGATCGCCCTTTTCGGCTGTTGTGAATATCATAAATAGGCCTATGTTTCTCTCAACCTTGTAAGTTATGCATGGTTTTACTTATTCTTTAAGTCATTAAATTGTACATATTTGTGATATATATTTCATGATTCACTCGACCTGCACAACATGAATTTGTTACAAAATGTTAAATACAATATCATTTGTGGAATGGCTCCTCTATATTATGGTTTTTTTTTTGATGGATAGAAATATACTATAAGTGGTTTGAAGCAAATGGAAATAATGACTATGGTTAAATGGCTATCATTAATTAGTTTTTAATGTCAGGGTCATTTCGCCCATCTCTTAGTTGACAAAATTAAAATAATAAAGTCTGCCGTTTGGTATTCGATTTACAGCCAAGCTATTGTATAATGAGAGCTTGCCTTCACATTCAGCAAACTTTAACAATATGGATTCTTTGTAATATTAACACATGGAAAGTTAGGTGAATAGCTGTGATGGGCTCAACTTTTTAAGTTCTTACCTGCACGTCGCTTTACAACGTAAAGATCACTTTCGCGCGCCGATTCAAGACATGTGCGGGTATTTTGTCAATATTAAAGACGAAAGAGACAGAGAGAGAGAGAGAGAGAGAGAGGGAGAGAGAGAGGTGGGGGTGGGGAGGAGAAAGAGAAGAGAATATTCCAGCATTTCAAATTTATTGTCTAACATCATTTCGGTACACAAAGCTGATGTCAACTACAACACAGCCTCACATTGACCTGTCATGTTAAAAAATAATTCAAAAAATGCATATCAAACTACGGTTACCGCGAATACTACTGCCTGAACAGTTGCTGAATGCTATGCAATGACTTGCAATACCGCTTAAAAAAAGAAAAAAGGAATTGACAATCACAATGTAAATGTGACAACGTACACTTCCTGACTCCTCCTAAATTGCTTTTGAGTATATCAGGCAAAATTCCTCTTCCCATGGCCCGAATCTTTTTCTCAACCGACTGACAAATCGCCCTCACTCCACTTCGATGTAAATAAGCACCGAATTAATCCGTTTTTAGATTTAGCCATGGTAAAACACACACACACACACACACACACACACATCGGAGTAATCACTGCTTGAAAGAAGTAGCCATATTAAAAAAAAGGGGCTCGAGTATATGGGAGTCATCCCACTAGACCGACACCAACGAGTCATACAGCCCACGAGTTCGACATTGAAAACAGGTCCATGAGTCATACAGCTCACGAGTCATACACGAGTCGACACTAGGCAAATAAAGCCCATGAGTTCGACACTAGGCAAAAACAGCCCACGAGATCGACAGATACAACACGGCGCGTAGTGTGTCGGTCTCGTGGGCCTTGTTGGCTTAGTGTCGAACTCATGAGCTGTATGAACTTGTGAGCTGTATGACTCGTGGGCTGTATGACTTGTGAGCTGTATGACTTGTGGGCTGTATGACTCGTGGGTGTCGGTCTCGTGACGTGCACCCGAGTATATGTATATTCCATTTTCTTTTTCTTGCCTACGTTACTAAAAAGCACCGGTTGATTCGATGCTTCAAGTTCAAGTCCAAGTTGATGTATTTCGTTTCTAACAAACAAATGATTAGGAATAAAATGAAATGTTAGCATATCTACAGATAATGTCACGAAACTGGAACAACAATGCAATGGACATAATAGCATGTCATAAAGACACAGGTAAATTATTATTATTATTATTATTATTATTATTATTATTATGCTTATTCATATCGTTGTAGGCAGTTTGTCAATCACTTGCAATTAACAGCTCGAACCAAGAATTGATTTCAATAGATTGTAAAATATTTCTATTGTTTTTGTTTTTCGTAAAACAGCTAAACCAGGGTTCCCACTTAAGCAACGTTTACACTTTGGCGAGTTGGAGTCGCGAGTCGTGCGCGAGCTGTGCGAGCTCCAACTCGCGTTAACTCGCACAAACTCGCGCGAAATGTATTTTTTTTTTCTGGAATTTGCATGAGTGATATAAGACTCAACGCCGAGTTCACTACGCTCGCTGTACGAGTGAACCGAGCTCGAAACGAGACATACCGAGCTTAGTATGAGTTGCAGTGACCTTTATACGACTTAAAGCGAGCTTTAAACGAGTTGTCAAGATTTTATTACGAGTAATAAGAGTTTTATACGATCGAAGGGCGGGAAATGCACATTTTTGGCGCTCAAAGATGGATGCAAGAAGCGATTTTCGCTCTGCTTGAAGAAGAAGAGACCCTGATCTTCTGCATGATTGGTGCAACCCTGTTGTCAAGGAGGCGCCGCAGAAAAAGAGATGCTCAGGAGAGGATCAAAATGCTTCAAAGGAGGTTTTGGACAAGACCCTAGTTGTTGAGGAGGCCAAAGTACGGACACTATGAGACGCTGATGGCGGAGTTAGCTGGTGAAGACCTGGACGGTCTTGCGGGGGGAGATGACAAGGCGAAAGAAGACCTTCGTATATCTCTGACCTCATCTGCTCGCTGGAGGAGCTACAACATAATAAAAGGATACCAGTCACTTCAATACTCATAAGGTTACATCGTTTATATTTCACCATGTTACACAAAACTAGTAAGTTATTGAGCAGTTAACCAGGAATTATACGGTATCACGAAATTATCTCGAGAGTACTGAAACAAAAACAAAAAATCACAGTTAACCAAAATGTTCTGCACACGTAATAAAACATATTTTGAGATCTTGAGATTAATGACAGTAATGTAACACTTTACTGTTCCTTTTCTTTAATACAGAACAATGTTCATTATCCCAGAAAAACCCCAAGAACTGAATAATTTTAGTAATAATTTTGTGCGTTATTTTAATTCATGTTAGTGTATGGGACAATGCCTGATCAAAATTTTTGTTCACTGCAACACTTAGTGTTCAAAGCTTGTTTTAATATCGAGTGTTAAAATGTACTTGCGAACCTTTATTCCTTAACATCTGCCATATTAATTCAAACATAATTATGAGGTGAATATATACAAAACTACAATATCAGCGAAATTGAGAACACTTTGAAATTCACATGTTAAAAGTACGTAACTCTTTTATAACATTGAGATTAAATATTTTCAATTACACGGATACAACTGGTTGACGAAAATGTAAATTTAAAGAAACGCCTATCGTGAAAGCATGCATATTTATAATTTTACTTTGACGGAGTTAACTCAAACAAATAAGGTTTCTGTATGGTCGAGATGAAATGTCCAAATCGCAATTTACGTGTTTAATCTCTTGTTTTGATGTTAGAGGTAATACATGTAATTAACATTATGTCCAGTTAAAAAAATGAGCTGCATGTCAAAGTGCTTTCAGAATATATGTTTGGATGTAAAAGTTAACATTAAACATAATTATGCTTCACAGTAAGCATTCTGTCCTTCCAGAGTGACAACCTAAAACTTCACCTCATGGACAACTGTACTGGAATTATTATTCTAGCAGATGATAATTACAATTTTCATCAAAAAAAATCTTGGCTGCATGTCCTTACATGTTTTCAGAATATATGTTGGGATGTAAAAGTTAACCTTTGAAAAAATTATGCTTCACAGGAATCATTTAGTGCTTCAAAAGGTGAAAACCTAAAACTTCACCCCACTGTTCTGGAATTATTATTGTAGCAGATAATAATTAAAAAAATTATAAACATCTTGGTAGTGAATGTGTGTCGTTCGTTATTTTCATATTCTTGGTTGTTTTAATCAATCTGAACATGATAAGACAGGCCATGCAGCTCATTTTAAGAATATTTTTAAAAATCGATCAACCACAATGTTGCAGTGGCCTTAATGTACGTGTAGAGTATCCTTTTCACCGGTTTTATATCATGGCGTTATCATGATAAACACACGAATGGAGTTTTACCCTCTAAAAATGTGGTGGATTAGTCATTTTTGTTGTTCGTGCATGTACTTGTATTAAAAAATAAATGTTCATAAAATACATGTATTACTCGATCCGTACTGTCTTTTCTTTACAACAATTCACATTCACCTTTTCCAGCAGTTCTCTGTCCTTGGCTTCTTCAGAGGCCACCTTGGGGGTTGTACACCTCCCTTTCATTTTGCCCTTGCCCTTGCCAACAATTGATAAGTTGGTGTAAGAGGAACCAGCTTCATGCTCTGCTGGGGGTCATCAGCTTCTTGGGTGGTCTGGTCATTCTCACTGCTGTCACCATGCCCATCAGTCTCAGTATCCTGGTCGGGGGAAGAGTATTTAATTCGTCTTCTCTTGGTTGGGATGCTACTTGTAGTTTAGAGGTCTGCAAAAAATAAATAAATCATTCGATCAACATCTTTTACAAGAAAGACACACGATGGCGATTTCTATATTTTGTTTAAATGTAGCTTATTACAGATCTTGATAAAATCAAATGCATATTTACCCTTCCCAATGTTCTCCCTTTCATCCTCACAATATGTCCCTCCAGGACGCGGAATGTATTGAGAATCCACTGATCTCTCTTACTGTAAGGTGTGTCTCTGGTCCCCTTTCCAGACTTTGGGGTGTCCTCATAGACTTGAGGAAATTGTTCAGCTGTTCACATAAATTAATGGAAAGAAACAAACAACTTTATTCAATTCTTGTTTCTCATACAGTGAAGTATATAGCTAGCTAACGGGATAAACGAAATGTGGGGGTCAAAATTTTCAGGACTAAATATTATGCATGTCATTTTGTCAGTTGTTTACAGGATTTTCGATAATTATGGCAATCATAATCATAGTAGTAATCATGGTAATGAGTTCAACAAAATATATTCAGCGAAACTCCGTTTTGCCGCCAGAGGCCCCTCCCCCCCCCCTAAATAATAGATATTTATATTCATCTTCACTTACCGGAGCACACCGGATCGTACTCCTTGGCCTTCTCTTCGATTAGCCTTGTCTTCTTTGCAGTATCCTTGTATGAATTTAGTCGCCTGTTATACAGACAATCGTGATCTCTGTACCACTCTGCTTATTCTACTTCTTGCTCTTCAGTGAATGTGTATGCAGTGAGGTGTTTTTTCGTCTCTTCGGGTGGACTTCTTAGGGGTGGACTTCTTGTTTGGGGTGGACTTTGTTCTTTTTTTTTTCGTCTTCCCTGGGGTGCCAGACGGAGAACCTTGCGAGTGGAGAAAAAATGGGTTCAATTTCCTCCCCAACCAGTTTGACAGGCGAGGCCTGATGCTCAGTAGTTTGAGCTTGGACCTGCATGGTCTAGTTTGGTGTCTTGTTCTTTTACTTGTCTCTGCTCGTCATTGATCTCCTCTTCCGTCTCCATTCTCTCTTCCTGCACTTCTTCTACTTCTATCCTTGTTTGAATGACATTATTCTTTCGGTACCTGAATGGCCACAATTCTTGGATCTCTTGGGTAGGGGCATATTCCTCTCCTATTTTTGCTAGTTGTAATAATACAGTGACAATGGACGTTTTAAAAGTACGTGTACATGGCATTGCGTGGGTCGATTAAAATGTGCTCTCATTTTAAAATATAATGGAAAAATATAGAACACTGGATATTTATTATTCAGCTGGCATGTCAATGTGCACTTGCAACGCAATCTGACTAAACTCATACGAAACTCGCTGTAACTCGGGGTGCTCGATCTGAACTCGCCCTAATCTCGCGGGCACCTCTCCTTCACTCGTAATACGATCGCAGTGCTCGTATCTCGCTCTAGTAAACTCGGAATGCACTCGCGTATACTCAAATATGGCGAGTTATTACGAGTTATTACGAGTTTATCTCGAGCTTCTTTCGAGTTATTGCGAGTACCGCGAGTATATAACGAGTCTAGCTGAGTTCAGCACGAGTTACAGCGAGTTTGCCAAAATTTTGAACATGTTCAAAAATTTTGGGACTGCTCACGACTTCAAGGAGAGTTGTCCCGAGCTTGAACGAGCTCCGCCGAGCCATGCCGAGTTGTCGCGAGTTATCCCGAGTTACATGGTGAGCTTCATGCGAGTTATCGCGAGTGCCTCATTTTGACAACTCGCCTTAACTCGCCATAGCTCGCCATGTCAACTCGCCAAAGTGTAAACGCTGCTTTAGCCGAGTTACAGTGCCGAGCTTTGGCGAGTTGTGGCGAGTTGCCTCAAAGGGGCACTCACGCTAACTCGCGTATTAAAAGCTCTTCATGTAACTCGGGATAACTCGCGACAACTCGCGTAACTCGTAGTCAATCTGCAAAACTCCCCGTGAACTCGGGAGTGGTTCAAAATTTCTCGAAGTAACTCGTGCTGAACTCTTTTAAACTCGTAATATACTCGTACTACTCGTTACAAACTCGGACGAAGCTCGCGATGAACTCTTCGTAACTCGCCACCTTCAAGTATATAAGCGAGTTCTGCTCGAGCTTTGAAGAGTGCAATACGAGCACTACGACCCTACTACCAGTATGTGTAAGTGGGAGTTGCCCTCGAGCTAAGCGCGAGTTTAGATCGAGCTCTGCGACTTTAATACAACGAGTTTTGTGTTCGCTTATTCAGAGTGCATTGAACTGACCTATTGATATGGAATTATTCACATTTCACAGGGATTGGACGAACTCATAACGGACTCGTAACGGGCTCGTAATGGGCTCGTAACAAGCTCTTTATAACTCGATGAAAGCTCGATTTAAGTCGTACACAGGTCATCACAACTCGCCCCAAGATCGGTGTGACTCGTATCACGCTCGGATCACTCGTACCGCTGTCGTATAGTTAAGCCAATGTTGCCTCGTAGATCACTCATGCGTAGCTCATTAAAATTGACAAAATTAATGGGAGTTCACGCGAGTTCACGCGAGTTCAAGCTCGCGCAGCTCGGCACAACTCGGGACTCGAACTCGGCTAAGTGGGAACCTTGCTTGGTCATGGGCTACGTTGGGCATACATACGATAAAAGCATATTCACAACATTGCGTGTGACTTGTTTTACAGGGTGAATTTGATCTTTATGTAACTGAGCCACAGTCATATCCCACGTGTCTATGAACCCAACATTTGGATAATCCGCAAACGTCTCCCGAACAATTCTGTCCATTGTGTAGATATACCATTCGCTGTTGGTCAAAGTGTGGGACAATCTTTTAAACTGTCTTGTGTTTGTACTCTTCAGTAAGAAAAGAACGTTTGGGTGACGCTGATGTAGCCTCTCTACACTCTTTCGAATCACTCGCATTCTTTCCCTAAAGAAGTCAAAAGAGTGTACGGAAAAGTGACTGGTGACTGACAACATGAAAACGTCTGGAACAAAGTTTAGGTGATCCAACACAGTTGCCACATGCTCAGACACACACGTTTGGGGGCCGCCGTTCCTGCCACGGGTAGGTAAACCATGAAACTTGAAGTATACGCTTGCATTTAGATCTCTTCTCACCATGTGCGTTATGCAGTTCGGAATCTTATCCGTTTTTCCCTTCAATGCGGATGTGAGATACTCGATCAGGAGGCGAGTTGTCGAGTCTCCAATCAGTAAAACGCTCTTGTTACGGAGACAGTTCTCTGCCTCCTTTTGTGTGAAATCGCAATTTCGGCACCTGTTTGAAAACCATTTGTCCCTGTAGTAATATCCTGCACTGGAGTTTTCAAACTTTTTGACTCCAGCGGGTACGCACTTTGGAAGATCGTTCCAGGGCTGTTGCCAGGGCAGCCTTCCGTGCTCGTCTGGTTCGACTGATGGTTGGTACATAAAGATAAAGAAAAACAGGGATCATATCAAACTACATCAACAATGACAATCATCGATGATGACAACGTAATGGTCTATAACGTCATAGAGAAGGGGTAGAGCATTCTGGCAATTTTTTTTTTCTCTCTCTCTCTCTCTTTGATTTGTATTTTCTTTAGGTGAAGATGGTATTCACTTCATTATCAAAGTGTATCTGCACCCTGAAATTTATTTTTGAGAGGTGTGAGAGCATATTTTAAGGACCCTAGAGAACATTATATCGCGTCACAAAAAAAAAAATGTCCAAAATCGTTAAATATTAATTTTAATAAAGCAGCACGCACTGGTGCGCGCTGCATTAGTAACCAAAAATGAAAATAGTCGCCGCGCGTCGACCTTTTGTGTGTGCACGTTTTCTTCGTTTGCCTCCGT
The DNA here is from genome assembly GCF_040938485.1 of Diadema antillarum. NCBI lineage: Eukaryota > Metazoa > Echinodermata > Echinoidea > Diadematoida > Diadematidae > Diadema > Diadema antillarum. Next base: position 156,428 of record NW_027271476.1, read on the forward strand.
CTGTACACAGTATATCGAATGCCGTCTATCGGTATCGCCTGAGTGGACACGCGTACACGTACGTGTGTCTTTCCAATGCCCGGATAGGGCGACATGCTAGTATGCACCGAACTACTAGACAGCATCGTTAGCAGCGGAGCCCGGCCTGGCCGGCCCTCCCGCGAGGAGCTTAGCGTTTGGCGATCATGACTCGATCGACTCTTGATTTACGTTTTAAAGATGCCTATTATCTGCGTTGCACCACTTTGCCGGAACACCGGCTTGTAGATCTAAATCCGAATGCAAGTTTGTGTGAAGAACAAGCCAGCTGACTTTCACTGGCCATTCCGCCTCCACACATCGTCGACATTGGACTGTACAGAACATCATCATCAGAACACCAGAATCAGGCTGAATTTTCATGCTATTCCCTCAGTTTTCATCAAGCCCGTTTGTCTTGTGAGTAGTCTCAACAGTATACTGAGGTAGGCAGCCGTAACCAAAGATCGTACGATCTTTGCCGTATTGAAACTCATAATGAAGTGAAATGGCACTGTCCCTGAAAAGTGATGGTCACTATTCAAAGGGGACATGGCAAGAAATATTTTTCCGAAGTCGTTCCCTCGACTTACTAAGCCGTTCCCACGACTTACTAAGTCGTTCCCTGGACTTACTAACTCGTTCTCCCAGTCAGTATTTCCTTAGACCGCTTTTAGATTTGCATTGCATGTAGGCTCACAAACATTTTTCATCATTGCTTCATGCTTAAAGATAAAATAAAGTCTTTTTGCGATTTGTTTTTTCTTCATGTCTTTTAATTGTCCGTCAACAAAGGTGTTCAACTAAACGTTGATGTAATAATTTTTACTACGAATGAGTAATATCGTGAAAATATGCAGGTGCAATGTTTCTCACGATAATACTGTAAAAAAAAATTGGAATTGAATTTTTAAAATATATTAATTCCACATTAGTAGTTACCGATTCCTGATTAAAATACACACGAACAGTTGACAAGAGTTAAAGATTTCTATTTAACTGAAACACGTCTGTTTCTGTTTCCAACTTAGTGATTTGGGCACATTTTGAAATCTTATTGAATTTGACATGTATGTCTAACATACATAACTTATTATTGTCGAAATGCAAACTGTACACGGCACGGGGAGTGCCACAGTGCTCAACTACAATGGCAAACGAATGATAAGGTTAGTTTTACTTCATGATCAGGTTGATGAAAACTAGTCTTTAACAACGTTTAGCAAGATTTAGAATAGATATCCTGGCATCAAAGGTCATCAAATATTTGGTCAAAACGAACGAATGATTTCCTTTTGAATTACGAGACAGAGAGGAAAGTCATTTTGCTTTGATATCCCAATTCTATTTTTACGTTAGAAATTATAGCTTTTCCTCGCAAATATCGTAAATTTGTCAGTCATTTTCATTTTATGTGCACTCTAATTCGAATGTTTGAAGCGGTGCAGTGACTTTGGTTTAATGATTTTGAATTCGTTTTTTGAGCACTTAAAAACACTTTAGATTTCATTTATGAGCAAGCAATTTTCACAAATGGGCATTTAATTTCTTGATGCACGTATAGTGTAATAAGCAAGAGGTCTAACTAATCATTAAATGTGACTTTCATTTTAATCTTATTATCTATTATTATCCTTTATCTTAAAGTTCGTCATCATGATCGGTATTTGTTCTACTTTTATAATACATCCAGGCTATTTTTTCTAAACTTCAATAAAAAAAAAATCCTCATTTCGTCTTGTCATCAAATTGCTTTCTTTGATATATACATTGTAGTGTTTGTTTTTATTACGATCATCGTATTGTGCTTATAATCTTCACTTGACATCTTTATTTCAATAACGATGGTTATCATGGTTATACTGCTTTGTGAATTATTTTTACAAACCTTACATCATCGTGTGTGGTCTACATGTAGACATTTTAAAAAGTACTATTCAAATAGTACAGGTTAAATGTGAATTCTCCTTTCATGAACTTCTTTGCCGATTATACTTTTGAGCTTTCGACAGGTGGAGACGAAGTTGAATAATCACAGTGAAAATGTATTCAATGAATTCGAAAGCCCAAAAGTGAAGTCGGCCTCCACATTATTCCACTTAAACGAAGAAAACAATTTGAATGACGATTTTTCAGTGGCTGAGTAAAATTGACGAAAATGCATGAGTGCTTCTAATTCTCATATCAACTTGAATGAAAAAATAATGAATGTGGTCGGGGAAACCAACATTGTAGTACATAATGGGGTAAGGTAGGTTGGTTACAGCTCGTTATTCCGAAGATTCGTTATTCCCAAGGTTCGTTAATCCGAAAATGAAGTAAGATTTGTCATTCCGAAGGTTCGTCAATCCTAAAATGACATAAGGTTCGTTATTCCGAAGGTTTGTTAATCCGAAAATGAAATAAGATTCGTTATTCCGAAGATTCTTTAATCCGAAGACGAAATAAGGTTCGTTAACCCTTTCTGTGCCAATGAATCAAATGTGCACAAATTTCACACACGAACCTATGGAGAGGAAATAAATGTAGCAGGCAGAGGGTTAATCCGAAAATGTAATAGGGTTCGTAATTCCGAAGGTTCGTTGATCCGAAAATGAAATAAGGTTCGTTATTCCAAAGGTTCGTTAATCCGAAAATAAAATAAGGTTCGTTAGTCCGAAAATGATGGGTCGTTAATCCGAAAATAAAATAAGGCTCTTTAAATTCCGAAAATAGAGTAAAATTCTTGTTGTGATAAAGTATGGTGTTGTAATTACTGTGTTATGCCTTTGTTGATACGTTTGCGCATATGCGTGAATGTGTGTATTGAGGTGAAGTACATAGAACGTTTGAAATTACTGTTTAAATGCCCATCTTATCCGCTCTCACCCCCATCATCGTCGCCTTATAGCCTAACGTTTATCGGTAGTCTAAAATTCATCATCATCATAACAATTCAAGAGAGGCATGTTCACTTTGAAAAGGGGATGCCAGCATACTCATACTCTCTTTGGACACGTGAACACATACGAACACACACAATATGTAAACAGGCACACACAAACACACGCAATTCCATTGAAACCTTTATCGGCGACGTATATGCCGTCGTAATTTGTAATTTTCATTTGTCATGTATACTAACGATGAAAGTAGAGGTATTTTCTCCTCCGGAGGATGAGCTCGCCCCCTCCCACTCCTTCACTTCTTCATCATTGTCAGGATAATACATTCAATATTTGAAATAATTATCATATTCTGCCACTCTAACTTTTCTAAACCAGGAAAAAAAAAATCACACATGCGTGGACTTAAGAATAAAGGCTGGTTTTGAGCAAATAAACAATCAAATATTATTCTCAACAAGCAGATTTGAAAATAATGTAACGTCTCTTTTAATAAGCTTCACTGTGAAGAGAGGAATGTAATCGAACTTGTCCTACCGATCACTCACTAGGTAAGAAATTATTTTTGCATGAAATCCATGGGAAGTTAAATGCAGTTCTCCACTTTTTTGTGTGACATGGTAACACATGAAATTCATGTCGTAACTGACAAAATGTGAACCAGTGTTTTGTATCATTTCTAACTCTCGTAAAATTAAGTGAATTGGGTTCTACATTCCATCATGATAGCCTTTGCCATGACATTTTTGTGTAAAACCCGATTTTGTACACATATTTAGGTGTACTGTGTGGATATTCAAGTTACGGTACCCACTGTTAGAAGTGAAAAAAAAAAAAACGAGTTGCAATTTGCATGCATGTCACTATCTTTAAACATATGACATTTTTTGTGGGGGGGGGGGGGGGGGAGTGGGGCCGCAGTTACCATCTTAAATAAAGGGAAGGCATTCAACATTAAAGGCATGGTATAGTGTTGGCTGAGATGGGGTTTCCAACTTTTTTTGAGATAATGAGAAACGTGTTATGAAATGTGAAAGACCACGTAATTCTACAAGGAATTCAAAGTTATTCAAATTCATGAAATCCTTCCGTCGAGATGTTTTCATTGCAACTGATTGACAAATTGCCCTACATCGACGTAAATAAGCACTGAGTTGATCAGTGTTTTTAGTAGTAGCCATGATAAAAAATCATGGGCGTACATACTCGAGCAGGATTCGGTGATCAGGAGGTCGTAGGTTCGAATCCTGCTCGAGTATGTACGCCCATGATTTTTTATCATGGCTACTACTAAAAACACTGATCAACTCAGTGCTTATTTACGTCGATGTAGGGCAATTTGTCAATCAGTTGCAATGAATTCAAAGTTTATCCGATGGAAATTGGTTTTGAAATGGCTGATATATTCAAAAGAAAGGGACCCGAATAAAACGTTGGACACACCTTTTGTTTGGCTCAATGTTTTACTTTGTTTTTGGATATCTCTGGCATTTAAACCGATTTTAATACAATACACTTTGAATTTATTTTAGAATTGTATCCTTTTTAAATTTCACAAGTGATTTCTAATTATATTGCAAAAAGTTAAAATTTGAATCTCCCATCTCAAACAAAACTATACTATCCCTTTAGAATACCTCGCCTGTATGAAATAAATCTCTTTATAAGACAATAATACCCCAGAATATCGATAGACACCCCAACACACATACACACGGACACAAAATAAAAAGGGGACTGACTGCAAGCACCTTACAAAAACAACACACGCCCCGTCATGGATATTGATTTAAAAACAAACATATAAACAAACAAACAAACAAGCATAATTATACGTATAGATGTTGGCGATTATATTGGTGGTAATCATACATAATAAGTATGATTCCGAATGCTGAAAATAACCATTATGAAGGTGGACAATGTGACATCATAATACACGGAGCCGCTGCATGTCAAGGTCCCGACAACAGTAGTGGGAAGGTGGGGCATAATGGAGCACGTAATTCTAAACTTGCAATATGACGTCGTTACTGTTATAATCATTAAAATGTGAGGGTGTCGGAAAATAGGCTATAGAAAAATCACACAGTCCTCTACGCTCTAAATCCAATCGCTCAGGTAAATAATTGTTCAGACTGAATTAAAATTAAGATTCTTGATCTACTCCACTTCTTCAAGCAACACAACGTGCTTTACCTGAAAATATACACGTGTATCATCCTCCCCAGAGACAATATCGAATTTTCATCGCGTAATATTCAAGCAGGGTTTTTTTTTTTTTTTTTTTTTTTGATTACGGCAACGTATTTTGTCATTACAATGAGTTTATTTCATTTCGTAATTACGAACCTCATTTCATTTTCGGATTAACGAGCCTTATTTCGTTTTCGGATTTACAAACCTTCGGAATAACGGACCTTATCATATATTCGGATTAACGAACCTTCGGAATAACGAACCCTAGGTCATTTTCGGATTAACGGGCCTTCGGAATAGCGAATCCTGTTTTATTTTCGGATCAACAAACCTTCGGAATAACGAACCTTCGGAATAACGCCACAAATGTTCGGATTAACGAACCCTTTTTTCATTTTCGAATTAACGAACTTCTAGGTATAGGGAATTTGCGTGTTTCGGATCAACGAACCTTCGGAATAGCAAACCATCGGAATAACGAACCTTCGGAATAACGTACAGCAGCTAGGTAAGTTATTGGGCTCTTGCTTCCTTGTTTGAATCTACATATATTACGAACAAACACCGAATACATGTATTAATATGAATCAATTTGGAATAAATTGCGATAATGGTCAAAATCTTTCTTTAAGGCCTTTCAGAGGTGATCGTGAGGATCCAGTGCAAATGAATTTACCGCTTTTCTGAAGGGTCGATATGTTAAATTTACAAAGTCGACACGGTAGATGAGCCTTGTGTCTGCAAGATACAAGAAAGAACAGTCTGCATAAGTGTATGGACACACATACAAACACAAACAAACACATACAAACACTCGCTCTCTCGTTTTTTCTCTCTCTTTATCGAAACCACACAAAGTAAAACAAATTATGCACACATGATAGACTGTATATGTGACCCTGCACCACAAAACAAACAAAAAGTCGCCAGACATGATTTTTTAGTTAAGACCATTTTCTGAAAGAGCAGACTTTAAGCTTTAAAATAATGTATAACTCGAATCAAATGGACTCTCCTAACCTATCTAAACACTGGAAAGAAAGCACAAACTAAGGAAAAGTGTGAACTGAGAAAAGAGGCTCTGAAGTATATAGTGTTTATTCAAACGCTTAATCTTTACCAAACCGTGCTGGCTGTGCGATGAATGGGGCAAAAAACAGGAAGTAAACGACTGGAGTAACAACAATGAAGGGATTATTAGATTGAATTGAAATTGAGCATGCCTCATTAACACATTCTGTCCATAATTAATGCCAACTTTCAAAGCAGTAGCACTATCCTTTCAAAAGTTATTAGAGTTGAAAGTGAAGACACACCTAAAGACACACCTAATCACACTATTCTACCAAAAATGTTCGAGATAAACTCCTAAAAAATACACTTTCCCGTTTTACGATTCCAAATTTTAGCATAAAAGAAGACTTGCTCTTTCAGAAGATATGAAAAAGTCAAGATCGGCTAGGTTGACCTATTTTACTTATTTCAGTCCTCACGCAAAATCAGTGTGTGCGACTTTTTGTTCGTTTTGTGATGTACGGTCACATATTGTTCTTTTTAAGAGAGGATAATAAGAAATCCGCGAAGAAATCGAATTTTCTGAATTTCCATCCATAGACCTTTGTCAAAGATGACTCTACCAAATTAATGCGCCACATCAGTTAGTAATTTTCACTCATCATGATTCTTGAAAATATATCAATTTTGTCGCCCATCATAATACAACACGTTTCTTTTGGGCGTTCTGCATTTTGGATAACATAAACAAAAATGTTTCAAGACTGACTGACTCTATGTAAACCGACAGAGCAAGAGCAACGTAGTCTTTCGTAATGATTTCTTCATTTTTTTTCAAAAAGCACCACTTCTAGACCTCACCTTAGAGAACGAAAAGTCACGCTGGAGCATATTATTTACTCAAGAATTAAATCTGACTGATTGTTATTTTGAAGTTATGCAGCTAGGAATAACATTATATTTACACTTTTGTGGCAGAAAAATAGCATTAGCATTTTTCGTCAGTTTTGTTTTGTTTTTTTCTTTTTAAATGATCAAAAGCAATTGTAAAGTAATGGTATCATCTGCTCTGTCATTTGTATATACATATTTACTCTTGAGTACTGTTTGGCAAAATTTGAGGAAACTTCACAATTTAAAAGCTCAGTCTTTTGTCCGATATCGATTAAATTGTCCCTGTTATGCTTCCCTACAAATTTACTCCTTTTTTCCATACCATACCTTTAATTGGCTGGTGTAGTTTTTGGTAAGTCGGCACTTCATATTTCATAACTATTTTTATGAGATAATAAGAAACCATTATATAGCCAAAAACAAAGGGGTCCTATTGAAAGGTGGGACCCACCTTTTATTTGTACCACTTTTTACTTTGCTTCTGGATAATCTCAACCATTTCAAAACCAATTTTTTTTTGTCAAATAAACTTTGAATTCCTTTTGGAACCTTGTGCTCATATATTTTTCAAAAGTGATTTCTAATCATCTAGCAAAACGTTGAAATCTGAATCCCCTATGTCAATACGATGGTCAACCAAAACTATATATACTATCCCTTAAAACTGCATGGTCCGCAAATAACCCTTTTTTTATTGCTATTAGTCGTAATCCACACGATACGCAGAACCTAAGAGATTTAACTTCACCTGTGCCCACGTGACTGATATCTGAGGAACAAGGAAAGGGACCCAATGCATGTTGGTATTACTAACGTAACTGGATACTCTGAGTGTTTTTTGTTTTGTTTTGTTTTCTTTTTCTTTTTCTTTTAACAGAAATATAGTCATGCCCGATGCTTTCAGTTTCTTTGGGGTCAGGTGTAGTCATGAATAGGTGCATACATGCACAAACGCTCCACAAAAAAAGCAAAGAATAGAAAGCAAACACTAATTCAAGTTCATATTTCTCATAGAAAATTCTGCTAAATATCAATGGCTTCTATGCTAAAGGCAATAATGTGTTAAATTTGTGGGTTTTTTTTATCGGTATAATGCAGAAGCACTTCCACACGTTTGACAACTTGTTTACTTTTGCAATTTTTACTTTTGTGCCTTGGAAGAGAAAAATTAACGTGTTTACTCACGCATACTATTCTCCTTTTTATTCACCTACCAGGTTGAAGGCCAATGAAATTTTAATTGGCTTGAATTTCTTGATTTCGTTTCCTGAATTCTTAAATTCCTTGATTTCGTTTCCTGAATTCTTAAATTCCTTGATTAAAATAATGAAATGAAAAAAATTATGCCAAATTAATCAGCTTTGCTATTCACTCCTTATGTCATATGAAGGTTGGGTTGACAGAAAATTTTTATTTTACCGCTTTAGTTTCCCACATTGATTAAGGATATAAAGAGATTCAAGGGAACAAAAACTTATTTTTGCTATTTCGTGCATTTCTCTGATTGTGTTAAATTGGTCTTTGTGATTACTACTATCTTGAAGCGCATTTGCAAATGAATAACAAATTGTCAATAACTGCATATTTTACTTTTGCGCCTCGGAGGACACAAAACCTGTGTTAGGTTATGCGTAAAATTTCTTTTGTATTAATCTACTTCGATGATAGCCAATAAAATTCATTTGGATATGGTATTATCATACACTTCCTTTCATCAAAATCTTCTAGAATGAGAAATATGGACTTGAAAAACTTTTTTTCTTTTTTTTTAGCTGAGTGTATACTGCTGTCACATACATTTTTCGTTTTTTCTCTTTGAATCTGTGTCGATAACAAAAATAGAAAGATAGAAAGATATTATGTAATATTCAATTTGCATTATTGTTTTCTACATTGATTTATGGTTAAAGTATACACACATTCACATGTATATGGTATATATATATATATATATATATATATATATACATATATATACATAATATACAATTATGTGTATATATATGTATATATACATGTACATCAATGTCCACCTGAAATATACATACGCCTTGAAGAAGTCAGCTTCACCATCTAAAAGATAATTCGTCTGCTCCTTGTATATATTGTTGTTATCAGACTTATGCCAGTACCAGTCTTCACAGGAGAGATTTTTTGGTTGCTGGCAAAACCAAGGGACCCCGTATTCTCTGTCAGTGTAGTCGCACTCATCGTCCTTTCAAGAATAAAAAGATACAGAAAACACAATGAATAAGAGGTGCACTGATGGCAGGTTTTAGTAGTCCTCGGTACGTGCAATGCATAAGGACCACACCCACTTTTTGTGGGGGTGCGTTAGGCGTTATGATTACGAGTAAGAATTCTAGCACATGAGTCAAATGTTTGCAATTTGTTCATGAAGCATATATACATAATTAGAATAATGTAATATATTTGTATGGATATATATGTATACATATGTATATGTAATTATGTATACATACGTATCATATATATATATATATATATATAGGCTTATATATATATATAATAGGGTATAAATGAATGAGGTAATCACCTCAAAAAATACCTATAAGAAGAAAACCATTTAAACAATAAAGTTAAGGTTGAATGAGGTTACAGGGCATGGCGTTACTACAGGTATGACATTTCATTTAGCTCAACTATTTATGACATCGAACAAGTTAATAGGTATAGGCCTTCTTCAGCTAGGCCCTAAATACAGCAAGAATAATGATTTCCTGAACAGATCTCAGTATATGGGTCTAGGGAATTTGTATTTTTCATGATGTTCATGTAAGACAGTGGCGGATCCAGAGGGGGGCGTAACCGGCGCACGCCCCCATCCCTTTATTTTTATGTATAAAAAACAAGAGAAAAAAATGAAATAAAACCCGGAAGTGGCACCAGGAATATTAGTTGCCGCCCCCCCCCCCCCCCCCTTTAGAGAATTCCTGGATCCTCCCCTGTAAGAGCTGGATTTGTGAACATCTTGTTTGTCCTGGTATTTAGCTATTGTGAAAGCGTTTTCATCTGAGCGTACAGTACGTAGAATCACCCATTTTTTTTTCAAGAATTCCTCACTTCTGACTGGATTCAAACGTTCAATATTTCACTGGATCATTCTGTAATAGTTGAATCCGTCTGCACGTATATTACCCCCTTTGATGACCTTTCTTGATCGTGTAAGATGAGAGGAGCGCAGTGCTTACAATAGGGGGATTATATCGTCGGCGTTTTCACGAACCGACGCTATTTCGTTTTTGAGCGAAAATGCAGTTCTGAGAAAATCGCGTTTAAAGATCTCACAAGTTTTAGACAACGTTTTCAATGACTTTTCCTGTTTTGTGTGTGAAAATTTTGACAGGGTGATGAGAGTGGAAGTTGTTCTTCCTATCCATAGTGTAATTTTAGTGTGAATTCAAAAAATTTACGATATTTCTGTCTTCAAACTCACTGCGTCGGTTCGTAAATCCATCGTTTCTTGCGCGCACCATAGGTTATGTACTTAAGCGCGGGTCTCACGAACCGACGTAAGTTGTATTACGCCGGTTCGTGAGACCCGCGCTGTAGGGCCTGTACAATAGGTAACGTGCAATACGCGTGTATTTACGAACCGTCGCTATTTCATTTTCGTATGTGTTTACATACAAATACTATTAGGGCTATACCTGCTTATCAACAATAACCTTATTAATTGAAATTAATTGTCATGTAATGATTGTTGTGATGATTACAATACATTTAGTGATAATCAAGATGATAATACAAGCCAGTTTCTCTTAATTGTTCTTAAAAGAGTGTTGTCATTGTTTTCATCTTCATTTAGTACACGCATGTATTGTTATTATAGCTGTGGTTGATCGTTCCAAAGATTTCTTTGCCCCCCCCCCCCCTTTTTTTTGTGGATATATTATTATTTAACACTTTTGCATTTGGACATCTATCATTTGGTAATACATGTATTCGGTATACTGTGTTTCATATTTTTTACTTTTTACTGTTTTTTTTTTTTACTTAATTAACTTACTTTTTCATTTTTTCACATTATTTTTAATTCAAATTCAGTTCACTTCTTTCATAATAATTATGAATGTTTGTTCTAAGATGAAGGATACCGCTAAATCTTGGGAAAAAGACGTGCCAGTCAATAATAATTACTTGTATTTACTCATCTTTCATACTCATGCATGCACTCTGTTATTTCTTTCTCTGAAATAATATATTAATTTCTTTATTTCTTATTATTCCACATATTTGTGACATTTACTTTGTCACAATTTTTATCAGTGTCATTATTGTCATTTGGCTCGCATGCGAATTCACTCATAATTCCTCATTTTCCATCTTTCTCTTTCCTGCTCAACAGATTCTATGATAGCTGCACCTGATCATATAAAAACATAAACTCATCCTGCATGCACTCTTCGAAACTGATAAACTCCTAAAAATACATGAATATCGACACTATCAGAATTTCAAGCTTCATTTTAAATATATAATAATGGTCATGTTTTATTATGCCTTTTGCAGCAATATATTGAAGAGGTACATTATGTAATTGAAGAAACATAGGTCCTCAATAGAATATCAAATTTGAATTATTCAGAGATGAGTAATGACAATGGGAAGGATAACAATTGTGGAAGAGCTCCATAAATCAATACATATCTAATGGCAAATGGAGATGGAATCAAGATTCAAGAATATGTGTAATTCAAGTTCATTATTATATCAGTTCTTGTGTGTTCACAAAAAGAGGAACACAGTTCGAACATGCACACCAAATCTTACATCGTACATTTACATCTATAGAGTGTGGACGGAACATATACAAGAGAAAGAATAACATTCTCAAATGAATATATCAAGCATAACTACATGTATGTATATGACCACACAAAGATGTTGCTGCATATGCATGAAGCTTGAGAGTGCTGCAACACCCATATGCTCAGATAAAAACTTGATGTGTATCATACAAAAGAGAAGAGGTACTGCATGTACATGTAGTTACACTATTCACAGGACAGTAGAGAAAAAGCACGAGAGAGAGAGGGAAATGGGTGTCTAAAATAGGTCGATGTAAGGAGTGCCAAGCCAATTAAGTCTCTAATAGAAGTCATACATATATAAGGAAACAAATTAATCACAACATAAATGATCATGCTCATGTTAACCAATAATTAGCATCTAAAAATGTGTGTAGAAAGCCCATAATATCAGCCTTTCGCCCCGAAGGCTTGTTACATATGAGAAAAGAGAAATTTTGGCCGACCCCCCCCCCCCTCCCTGTGAATCCTTAATCCACCAGTACTATAAACACATTCTGAGAATGTGTTTTAGTACATGTACTAGCAAATTCACAAGAGGGTTGGGGAAATTCAGCCAAAATTGTGTGTGGCTAAAATAATTAAAAAGAAAGGTCATCAGCAAAACTACGGGGTGAGTGCAGACGAATTTTCATGTGATGACTAAAAAATATGCAGCTAAAGGAAAAAAAAAAAGATGGCGGAGAGGGGCCAAGGCTAATTTGACTCCCCCCCCCCCCCCCACCAAAAAACAAACAAACAAACAAACACCACTGTTTTACAGCACCTTTAAAGGACTCTTAATTTTTTGTTTGTTAAAAACAAACGTCTCGAAGTAAAGAATTCCATATTGTAGGCGAAATGTAGACCGATACAGTGTATAAAGTGTACATCCCAAGCTATTAAAGAAAAAAAAAAAAACAGATTATGAATATCATTTAAAGTAAGAATTTCAGTGTGTTTAATCATCTTTAGTTGAGTTGCAAATGACATGTACATATTTAATAAGAGCAGTAAACTTCGAAGCGCCCCCAAGCCCTTCTATACTTAATTATTCATGTGTAAAGGTAGCGCCAGGGCACTCCGGTGGTCTAGTGGTTATGACGCTGGTCTAGTAATCCAGAGGTCGTGGTTCGAATCCTGCTTGGGCTGCCTGTGATTTTTTTTTTCACAGCAGCCTACAAACTGCACACTGCAGTTGCGTGCGTTACTACGGATGGAGACAAATGAATAATCTATTATTTTAATATACGATGTTTGACATCCTTATTGCAATCACTTTCTTTAATTGTAAATTTAGAGACATAATGAATTATTATTAAAAGAAATCAAATTTCTGTATTTTGTTGTGAGTTTGCATGGGAACATACACGTATCATAATTTACAATTTTAGTTAGATAAAGAACATCTTATAACAGAACTGTCTAGTGATGGTTGAATAATTATGTCAATTTGTTATAAGTCCTATCATTTACATGGAGTGCATGTTCCCATGTTTATAAGAATCATACGTGACACATTCAAAGTGGGTTGAAGACAACAAAATAATAAATAAAAGAATAAAGGAGAATAGAACTTAATCTGATTACAGCATCATCTAAATATTGCCAATGTGCACTTAGAAATCTATCAAGATTTATCACAAGGTTATGATTACCACACAAAACCTTCAAGATTTATTATCATGAAATACATACCAATGAACACTTTAAAAAATCTAACATTCCATATCCACATGAAGCTTTCCTTGATATAAATGTCTCTCTGTAGTGTTATTAAAGTGTAGCAAAATTGTAATTACGACATCACAGAATGGAATGCCTTGTTTTCACCTTCAATCTTAGGATCTCCTTTCATGTTTCCACTTTACAATCACATTTCACTGTAGATATACCGTCCTTATGTTGTCGCCCTTCATCCCAATTTCTCCCTTCTATCCTATCTGTAGATTGTCTTCTTTCCTAAGCCATTGTATTCACATTCCTTGATGATCAGCACGATGCTGTACTTTTTTCTTCTTCTCTGAAACAGTCCAGCTCTTCGCTACTGCATGGCATCAGTCATCTGAAAGAAAAGACAGAAATTAAGAACTTTCAATTAAAATCAAACATCATGATACAAGATACAACTTTCATTTTGAGAAAAGGAAATCAGCCAACTAAACTGTAGTTGAAATTATTTTGCTCTATTTATATTAAACATAAAACAAAACGGTATACAGGATCAAAGAATGTCAAAAAAATACTGCTGTTTTTGATGCATATTCAAATTGTCTCGCCTTTTACATATTTTAATGATGCAAGATCTTATGTCTAGCACTTAGTAAGTCTCATGTAGAATTTAAATTATTATTCACATGAATAAATCTGCATGTCCTTGTAAACAAGGCATTGCTTTGAAAAAGCTGAATATTACTAATTGCATTTGGGAAAGAGTCTACGACAATCAAACTTGTTTATTATCAGAGACTTTAACATCTTAATTAGACCTAGACTCTACATTACCATTGTATTCACATCCGTTGGTGATGTACACGACCCTGTACTTTTCCTTTTCTTTTCTGAGACAGTCCAGTTCTTCGCTACTACATGGCACCAGTCATCTGAAAGAAAAGAAAGAAATTAAGAACTTTTGATTAAAATCAAACATCATGGCACAAGATACAACTTTAATTTTGAGAAGAAAAAAGTTGAAATTATTTTGCTCTATTTATATTAAACATAAAACAAAATGGTAGGCCTATGCAGGATCAAAGAATGTCAAAAAATGCTGCTGTTCGTATTTGATGCATATTCAAATTGTCTCTTCATTTACACATTTTACTGATGCAAGATATTATGTTTAGCACTTGGTATGTCTCATGTAGAAATTGAATTATCATTCACATGAATATAAATCTACATGTATTTGTTAACAAGGCATTGCATTGAAATAGCTGAATATTACTACATGTACCTGCATTTGGGAAACAGTCTATGACAATCAAACCTGTTTCTTATCAGAGACTGTAACATCTTAATTAGACCTAGACTCTACATTATCATTCAGCATTTAAAGGTATTAACCATTCACCTATAAAACACTGGCATTGTCATGTGCATCATATTTCTTTGATACTGCACATATTTTCATGAAGTCTGCACAAGAATGCAAATGAAACACGTCTGCTGTTTGGTATTTATGAGAAAAAAAAATCACTAACCCGGAAGTCCTTGGCCTTAGGAATAACACGTGGCGAGTTAGTAGGAATTGACGTTAAAATAGAATAAGAATAGATCTACTAAATAGGCCTTTGCCTCATGAATGTCTGGTCTAATTATAGACTAAGTGAAGTCTAGACCTTTCACTTTTAAGTTACCAGTGGTTCACAAAATTTATATTATAGATCTAGACTACATCTAGATCTAGACATCTAATACTATTATATCTTGGCAACTTTTGTCTTTGTGACACGAAATTAACACGTCACGGATGATATTGCGGCGATATCCAACAGGATGACAGTACCACTATTACTGACTCAGTAAGTTGACATAGATAACTAACATCAACTTGTTAACGTACGTTAGAGATGGCACCATATACAATAACCGGTGACACTGACACTGACAGATCTAACGACTACGTTTAGACTAACGTTAAAGAGTTAGACTCGCCATCTCAGTAAGTCGGCCAAAGACAAAGTCAATACAGGGCTAAGTCAGTGTTACTGTTATGTTAGGCCTAACAAATGTTAACGGTTACTCGGTTAGGTTAGGTTTACCAGGACTCAAGAGTCCTGGTTAAATCAGTCGAGGGACATTTCTTAGAAGTCCTTCGATTCCAAGAATAAAAAGGGTGAAAGAACAAAGGGAAAAAAGGAAAGAAGAAAGGACAAAAGATTATGTATGGATGCTGTGGAAATCGACAGCGCTACTGTATCACTATCAATCACGCGTGAATATGTAAACGCCATTTGGTTGGGCCGCATTCACAAGTTTTAGGGAAAAAAAGCCCCACCGCTGTGCTTCAAAGGTACTC
The DNA here is from genome assembly GCF_040938485.1 of Diadema antillarum. Taxonomy (NCBI): domain Eukaryota; kingdom Metazoa; phylum Echinodermata; class Echinoidea; order Diadematoida; family Diadematidae; genus Diadema; species Diadema antillarum. The sequence goes on from NW_027271476.1 coordinate 172,270, forward strand.
CACTCGAACTAACGTTAGACATAATGTCACATATCTACACACAGTATGGTACTAGGGCTGAATTCACAAGTATACTTTAACACTGCACTGTACAGGAAAGCCACCTAACCTGTAGAGTACTACTCGTAGTGTTTAGGTAGTATCACTAGACCACATACTGTCATAGATGACATCTACACCAACGCTGCACACTGGCACTGGTCCGACGGTCCCTGACCAGGAAAAATCACTGTTGGACACTGACCAGTAACTTTTTCAGGAATGGACAAGTAAAAATTGGGGGGAAAAATGGGTGGACTCTACCTACTATTACCACTAGTCTAGATGTAGATCTAGAGCTAGACTATAGACTCTGTGTTAATTTGACTTGGTGTTAGACTTCAGCTGATCTTAGTTTTAGTAACTGGCATTACAAGTAAAGTCTTAACTTAGACTTAATAGTTAAACTTGAAAGTTAAAGTCTAACATGTCTAACTTTATTCTTCACTCTTCCTTTGAGTTTTACTTTTAGACGTTTTACTTTTTTTTTTAGTTTAGTAGGCCTACTTTGTCAATCTCATGATTTCATTTTCAACTCAAGTCAAGGCATAGCCATGAGTGTCTTCGAGACTTTGACATCTTGCATGTCTTGCACACAGACGTTACGACTACAGTACTCAGTAGTCTCAAAAGTAACGACATAAGTTGAAAAGAAACTATAAATAATATGATTTGGGATCTAATTTGAAATTGGATGGCGTTTACAGACTAGGCTTCATAAGCATCACGCGATTGAATACATGGGACTACACTCTACCGCAATTAATGGTTATGGTAGTCCAACTGAAACTGTTATTTTGAGCATGACTTTAATAGGATTATAGCTTACCATTCACTTCACTCGTGGACAGTGGACTGGCTTAGGTCGTCATTCATCTTTCAGATGGTTTGGTTCTCACTCTGAGATCTCGATTAGGGCCAAAACCTAATTCTAGGCCAGTAAGTTGAACAAAGCTCAAAATAATGCAACTGCGACGGTTCGTAAAACCCGCATTGCTCTTCACCCTAGCAATTCGGGTTTCACGAACCGGCGTATCTTTACTGCGTCGGTTCGTGAAACCCCTTTTTCTCAATTTCTCGATATTTCGAGTACCGTCGTTTTTTTCTTTCTTTGATAAAATTAAGAATAATTAATTTTGTGATCTAAAATTTTGGGATTTGGTAGAGTTTTGAAAGCACTTTCATTTGGTACCAATATCTCGATTTTGAAAATTTTGACCAAAATCGAAATAGCGTCGGTTCGTGAAAACGCCGACGATATATTTGACAGAAGATGATACAGTACTATATGTAATCATCATTTACCACCATCATTTATCAAGTATTTTACCAATGACGAGACGTGGTTGACGTTGCATTTCGTGTTCTCACTCACGGTTCCACGCTTAAAAATGCCGACGTAAGATGCTCTTGACGGGTGTTCTCTTTGAACTCTGTCTAGAATAGCCACAGCACTAGCTCCATGGACGAGCATGACTGAGACCGATGCTGATCCTGGCCAACGCACTACGAACTCCGCCAAGTACGTGCCGTTGTTGAAGTCCACGATCTCACCCTCAGAGCGAGAGGCGGCCATCAGGTCAGTTGACACCAGCTTGACCCGGAAGTAGTCCCCGCCCGACAGGCGAACTCGGCCCGACGTGTCCCGAGCGGTTATAAGAACTTGGATTCTATCGTTGAGGTTGAATACTGTTTTGTTCGGGAGAATTTCGTAGGATGAGAGAGTACTAGACGTCACGACGAAACCTGAGGCCATTATTGAGCCGTTCTTTGAAGCCGATGTTGTACCGTTGTGTCTTGAATCCATTATCTCTTGTGTCTGTTCAAGAGAGACAAAATATCAGGTACTAATATAGAAACAACAGGAATAATTGCCCTCCTGACCCCTAGAACCTCTCTCTTTTCCCTGTTCTTTATAACAACCACACATAAGAATACATCCTATACAACACAACATCGCGCGATAAAGATATCATAGCGTCACCAACAGTAATAATTATATCATGACTGTATATCTTACAGGTCGTTCTGTGTGTTTTGATCAAACACCTGTCATACTCGGCGCCATTAATAGCTATGCAGATGTAACGAGGTTGGGGACCACGCTAAAAGAGAGGTGAAATCCACGAAATGTCAATCTGCAGGTGTACAAATTTACTTTGAAAAGAGAGGCCATTATATTAATAAACAAGCATATCTGTGTGAATCGAGCCAAATTCTAGCATACTAACTTTGAACAGTGTATAAATGTACATGTAACAACATTTCACACCGTGCGTGTGTGTCGGTGTGCACAGGCATGTGTGTCACACCATCGCATTCAAACTCGCTGAGACGATGATGTCATCGCCTAATGTCTTTTCTCGCAGTTTGGACAATTCTGTTTATTAATCTCTCATTACCAACAAATTACAGCCATTTGTTTCCAAAATTTCCCATGGGGGTCGACATCATCAGCGGTAATTCATCAGCTGAAAGGCAAACAATTATCCAATGCCTAATTTTACTTCATTCTATTGTCCATATCAAAACGGTACAAAATTATTGCAAAATAAGTATGAGGATCTGTATACAAGAGGCTAGAATGGCATGAAGCAAATGCAAATGCCAACAATAGTAACCAATGCTACCAATTCTTTGTTCGTCTCAGGTGATCATGGTCCTAAGTGGAGCTGCCGTATCCATCAAAGACCACAGTCATGACAGTGATTTGGAGAAACTGGCTCCCCATGGACTTCACAAACTGGAGGTAGCTCTGAGACGAACAAAGAATGCATGCTGCGACATCCTGATTCGCCTAGATATCAAAAGCCTCGTTCCAAGAAAAAAAAAAGTTTCTGGACAACAAGAGCAACAAGGCCCAGCTCATTTTGCTGCTTGCTGAGACATTCAGTAAAAATGGGATCAGTGTACAGCAATGTCACGATGACGCAGACACTGCTATAGTACGGGCAGCTCCTGATGAGGCAAGATATTCTCCTGTTGAGGTGAGGGCTGAAGACACCGACATCATGAGTTTGCTGATTCATCATGCTGCAGACCACCCCATCTTCCTCATAAGAGCCAAAGAAACATCTTATGATACCGCAAAGATCACGGAGGCCTTCCCAGAGAGATACCAGAAGTATTTGATCTTCTTACACAGCTTCTCCAGCTGCAATACAGTGTCAAGTTCTGCGAGACTGACAAGGCGGAAAGGGCCATAGATGTGTTTCTGGACATCCGAGCCAGGAAAGATGATATCATTAAAGCCGGCTGTGAATTATTAAGCTCATGTTCCATGGAAAACCACCCAAAGACTTGGGAGACTTGAGAGTTGGACATCACCAGCAAGCGGCCTGCTGCTGGGAGCATCAAACCTGAGAAACTGCCCCGACAACAGAAGCTGCAGTGCAGCATTCTCTACGAGCTTATCTCCAAAACCAGAGATTGGCCAATGTTGTAAACTCCATCATTGGATGTCTTGGAGTACGGATGGAAGCGCGGTGACCAAGGTTACGCACCGGTCCTTTCAACAGACCCCATCGCGCCGGACTATCTTCTGAAATTTCTCAGCTGCAACTTTGAGGGTGACTGATGTCGCACACTTAGGTGCTGTTGTAAAAAGCAAGGAGTCAAGTGTATTTCTGCTTGCGGCAAATGTCATGTAACTCTTGCCAGAACATCAGATAAACAGCTGATGAGAGCAGTGAGGGAGATGTCGGGGAGTAGTGTAAAGTACCAAGGTTTTAATATTGAGATACATTTCTGTTGGATTATAATGGGACATAAATTACATAATGGAAGTAAGTGGGAACGACTACTTCCAATTGCACACTTATGTTGCAGTGTTCTGCACACTGTTTTTAGAGTGAGTATAGCACCAAGTTCAATGATAGAACTCAATTGAGCATTCTAAAAAACTTACTACATAAACCCACTGAGATACGTTTAAAATAAAATACCAATAATACATGATTCGGCGGGTGCAAAAAGTAGGCATAGCCTATTTTAATGGTCAGGTAGTACTTTTTACTCAAAACTAATGTTTCTAATCCATTCCGCATCATCTCACACGCTGATACTGGAAAAAAAATAATTTTTCCATTGTTTGACCCCCACCCCCCATTTGTTGCCTAGGTTTTGCTGGCTCTCCAGTTTTGTTTTGTTTTTTCACAAGGATGTTGGTTCGAACTTATTGAGAATCCAACATTTAATAAGTATGTACAGCAGTAGTAGGATTATATTTGGTGTAATGGATATAAGAAAAATGGGAACGACTACTGCCAATCTCACACAAATGTTTTCAGTGCACCCTAAAAACCCGCTTTATTAACCCAATGAGATACGTATATAAATGGCGATATTTACATATTTCGGCGGGGGTAAAAAAGGAGGCGTGGGCTATTTTATGGTAATATAGTAGGATTTACTCAAAATTAATGGTTGGAATCGATTCAGCACCCCAAGAAACCCTTAGTTAGACATCTTACACGCTTATTATTAAAAAAATACATATTTTTCCATTTTTGCCCCCTCCCCCTCCCCCCCCCCCCCCCCGCCAGCCGGATGCCAACTTTGATTCGCTCCCCAGAATTTTCCAGAAGGTTTTTGGGTTGGACACCGTTATGAACACACTGGCGAAGAAAGCTATTGGTAAGACATTTTTTCACAGATGGTCCAGGGATTTTCTAAAATACCCTAACTAAACCCGTTGTTATGTAAGCCAAGTTTGGGGAATATGCTGCTTCGGAAACGAGGATGTAGAGCCTGACAACATAATAAGGGGGGATTGATAAGTCATCTTATACTTAAATGTGCGCACGAGTTAACTTCGGACTGTCTTACCATGAAGCCACTCCACTAGACTAATCAACAGAGAAATATATCCCAGTGCACACTGTGCTATTGGTTCATATTCTTCGCAAAGCAGCAAATTTGGCACTTCATCGTGTAATTTTCTCCGAGGAAGAAACCTATACTGTATTACACTATGAGCATAGATACCCTGATCCGACCTGTACCGCCCACTCTGACAAAAAGGAAACAATAATTGACAAACGTGATATATTCATTTCTTGTAAATGGACAAAACAATGACATCAAATGCAAAAGTATCATCTTATAAAACTTATACATCGTTACCTGTACTGTCTCTTTCAAATGCCATATAGATAAAAATGTTGATGATGATGATAATGTCAATGATGAAAATCGTCGTGAAAATGATAATAATGATGATGATAATAATAATAATGCAAATAACAGCAACAATAATGACGATTCGACCAATTTTTACTCCATATTTTTTGCAGCAAAAACAATATGTCGGATTTCAGTGATTTTTCTAACCGCTATACTCCTTTGCTAGAATAGGGCGGGAACGTGTACAGGCCTACACAGTGAGTTAAACTGACTAAATACATAATAGTAGGCCTACAACACGCACACAGTACACATGTCTCCATGAAACCTAAGTGACATTTATTATTTTTTTTAGATCTATAATAATACATATACAGCAGAGTAATCATTTGGTAAGAATAACTTTAATTTAGGTTTGGAGACATTATTGAAGAGAATGATCTATACTCTGAGTTGTTTCAAGGGGCAAAACATTGTACTGTTTGAAGTCTTGTAATATATATTTGTATTTTTGAAAAAAAATGCGTAGAAGGTGCTATACATATCATCCACCTAGTGTAATATTTATGAACAGAACAGTTTTCTGTTGAACATGTAGGCCTATTGCTTTGGAAAATTCAGTGGCGGTCCATTCGCAGGTTATAGGTGTACATAGAAATTCCAAAGTTTAATGCATCGTGATGGAGAATTTAAAAGGTGTGTGCGAATGTTTCCTGTTTTGTTTCCTGCTTAGCTTATACATGTGTATATACATATTGTTGAAACAAGACGAAAGGAAACAAAAACAAAGGAGAACAAAAAGCTTCATGGAGACGTTAGAGGGAAGATCCCACTCTATACCAGAACAGATGTCTAAGGTTGAGGTGTATGAGTGGGAGGTATAGGTACAAACACCAGCAGATAAACACACACACGATCACAAATACTTTTAAAGTAGAGGTGGGCTATAGAGGGTCAATTTTAGGTCATATTTTCAGAACATGCTCATCACACCTTAGTTTGATGACTTTTTGCCTACTGACACCATTTTTGAAAAAAAAAATTTAAAAAAATGCGAAATCCGGGGTGCCCTGGCCGAAATCGTAAAAAATCCAAGATGGCCGCCGTTAGAGCTTAAAAAAAAATATTTTAGGCTATAACTCGGCTATTTTTTGTCTATTGAGATGGTTTTGGTGTCTAACCCCATGTTTTAGGGATCAAGGAAATGGATTATAATGACAATTTTAGTGTAAAACCTAATCTTCCACGTGATACTAACCTTTTTCCCATATTTTGGGTTAAATTTTCCTTCTCCTTTACCCCTACCCCAACCGCCATTTTTTTGCACTTTTTTCTGCATTTTTTTCAAGTCATGTTAACTACCATACTCCTATAACAAGTTCCAGCTATCACTTTGGGTCTTTTCTACCAATAATACGGCAAGAAATACAAATCACTTACATTATACATATGTGTCATGCCAATACTGGTGTAGTATGTGGCTGGTGCATTCAGGATGCATGGTAACTGTGGAACCAGTGCTAATACTGTATCTGCTTTATAGCATTTATTATTTCACATACCAAGGCACCAGTTTCGTGCACCTTTGTAACCCCATATCACAATACAGAATTCATCGATGCCTAGTTCACTCTCAACAGTTTCTTCTAGGTTGGAATATGGGCAGTTGGTCGTGTGTTGCCATTGGTTGACTTTAGATTGAATGCATTCACCATCTTTTTTTCCCCGATTAATGTGCTTAGAAACATCAGTATTAAGCGCCATACAAGTGTTATTCATTATCATTATCATTATCATTATTAAACAGTAGGCAGATCAGGGGCAGGGAGATTGACTCTCCTCCAGTCCATAGAGGATCGAGTCAAGTTCACCTTCATTTCCATCTCAGAGATTTGGTTTCAAGAACTTTGAATATACAAGTGTGGGTGCACAATAATCTTGATGGGATATGAGTCTGCAGTATGATAGTTCTCTACATACACGTAGAATAGCTTTGAGTTTGGTGGGATCTTTGGTATCCAGGCATTCCTTGAGTTCGTCAACATTGTTAATGGGCCTCCCCATGTTTTACATTCCTGTAACAGACAGCCTATGCACATACTCTAACTGCTTGTGCTTGGAACACATTTGGGAATTTGAAAAGAGTAAGTAGAAATAACTAATAAAGTCAAAAGACACTAATTACTTCAACTTAAGGAACATTCAGTCACAGAGAGTGAGATGATGACTTTACCATAATTATGATGCTACATGTATGTGAGGAACATACGTGTACATTGTACATAACATCTGCTTGTTATAGAATTGGTTGAATCACCCAGATGGTGTCAAATTTTTCATCAAACCTGAGGACTCTATTGCTTTATAATAGTACTGCAATTAATGTACATGGTGGTAGGGAAAAGCAGGCATGACAAATAAAGGACCAAGTGGTGATAGTGAAACACCAAAACCAGGCTATGAGATGAAAAAGTGACTGAGTTATGGTAAAAATGTGTTTTCTAGGCAAAAGGGCGGGTACAATGTACACATCTATATTCAAAACATTACCTTTGTGCTTGACAATTGGCATATCACAGAAGGTTTGTAATATCCAAATCATTTTACAAATTTGTACACCTACAGTAGAACTGTTCACTGACTATTGTTAAAGGTCTTATGACTAAAATGTTAATGGGCACTATAAAGCAGATACAGTATTAGCACTAGTTCCACAGTTACCATGTATTCTGAATGCACCAGCCACACACCAGTGTTGGCATGACACATACATGTATAATGCAAGTGATTTGTATTTCTTGCCGTATTATCGGTAGAAAAGAACAAATTGATAGCTGGACCTTGTTATTAGGAGTATGGTAGTTAACATGACTTGAAAAAATGCAGAAAAAGGTGCAAAAAATGGCGGTTGGGGTAGGGGTAAAGGACTAAGGAAAATTTAACCCAAAATATGGGAAAAAGGTTAGTATCATGTGGTAGATTAGGTTTTATGCTAAAATTGTCGTTATAATCCATTTCCTTGACCCCTAAAACATGGGGTTAGACACCAAAACCATCTCAATAGACCAAAAAAATAGGCAAGTTATAGCCAAAAATGTCTTTAAAAACCCAAAATGGCGGCCATCTTGGATTTTTTACGATTTCGGCAAGGGCACCCTGGATTTCGCATTTTTTTCGTTCTTTTTTTCAAAAATGGTGTCAGTAGGCATAAACTCATCAAACTAAGGTGATATGAGCATGTTCTGAAAATGTCACCCTCTATAGCCCACCTCTATTTAAAGTTACCAGTTGGTATGCAAAGTGTAAAGAATTTGTGAATAATATCTCGCAAATACGCAGGACAATGTCAAATATATATATATATATATATATATATATCATATATATTAATATGTGTGTGTGTGCGCGCGTGCACCACAAAAAGAACAAAAAGTCGCACCCTCTGATTTCAAATGAGGACGCAAGAAGGGTGAAACGGTTCAACCAAGTCAATATGGAGTTTTTCATATTTACTGAAAGAGCTATCCTTCTTGTAAATTCTTCTTAAGGTTGGGATCATAAAATGAATGGGAAGGTGCATTGTCAGCATTTTTTCTACGACCTTTCTTTTTTTAAGTAGAGTAATGAGATCAGATTTGTCTTAGAGGCCCATTTTCATTCCTTGATAATCCTTTGCACACTCTTCACTTTCATGACTGATAAATTTTGAAGTGATGACACTACTGCTTTGAAAGTTGGCATTAATCATGGACAGAATGTGTTAATAGAGCATGCTAAATTTAAACCTTATCGTATAATCCCTTCATGGTTCTTGCTCCAGTGGTTTACATCCTGTTTTTTTTTTTTGGCCCATTCATCGCCTTGCCATATAGCACGGTTTGGTAAAGATTAAGCTCTTGAATAACCAGATAGATCGACCCTGTACTTCAGAACCCCTTTTCTCGGTTCACACTTTTCCAGAGTGTGTACCTTCTTTCCGATATTTAGATAAGTTAGGAGAATGCATTTCAATTGAGTTATATATCATTGTAAAGCTTAGGGTCTGCTCTTTCAGAATCTGCCCTTAACTAAGTGTCCTTGTTTGGCGACTTTTTTATTTGTTTCGTGGTGCAGGGTCATATATATATATATATATATATATATATATATATATTACATATATATTATATATATATGTATATATATTATATATATATGTATGTATATATATTATATATATATATATATATATATATATATATATAAACAGTTCAAATAAAAAAATATATTTATTAATACATCTTATAATAAACATACATATTCATATATCTTATATGTATATATATAGACATATATATATATATATCAAATATGTATAGATATATACATATATGATATGCAGTTAATGTCATACCTAACATTCCAAAAACAAAAACAAAAAATCTCACACACTGATTTTGTGTGAGGACTCAAAATAGGTGAAACGGGTTAACCTATACAGTGAAAGGTCTTGTTTACCTTTGGAAGCAGTTATTAAAAAAATGTCCAAGATGACATTCAATACATATGTGTAGGTCTATTGTACCGCAAAAGATCCTTTCATATAAAATATAAGGAGATATCTGCATTTTTCTTGGTTTGATGTTAGATCTTTGACAATGACATTGTGCTATTTTTGATAGGTTTCCGAATTTCTACTTAGAAGGTGGACAGGATGTCAATTTTTTCCGTTTTCTTTCTTGCTTCACTAGTTAAATAGGCCTTATCAGAATATCCTACCCAACTGCTTAGATCCGCTTGTTTGTTTGTTTTTTTTACAAAACTTCCACAAGCAATCAAAAAGATCTTGAACAATTCAGGGGGTGAGGGAGGGCAACTGAAGGGGTACTACCCTGGCAACTTTCCTCTTTCATCTCTCATATCTTACATATGCAAGGGAGGTGTAAGAAAAGGAGAGACAACTCCTGCTCTCCTTTGAAGGATGCGCGGCACCGCCGAGAAGTTATGCGCTGGACAACAGGTGGAAATCAGCTGCTTTGACAAAAGAGAGCATCAATAATTGGGACTAGCGCTCTCACATCTAGAAATACTTGCTCCTACTGCATTTTGCGCTCTCTCTCTCTCTCTCTCTTTCAATTTGATGGCAACAATGACTTTGTATACCTTGAATTGGAGCAGCGAATCAAAATGTAGTGTAAAACTGACAATTTTAACAGCAAATAGTTTAAAAGCACACTGGAGCACGCTTTGGCGGAGTACTTTATTTGAAAGATCAAAATATCCCAGATTAAAGGATAGAAAACTAACATTATAGAAAAATATGAGTTTTTAAGAGGGCCTAATTTTCATTTCATTTCGATTTGCTAATTTATACGAAGAAACTAGAAATACATGTTTATGATATTGAATTCTTTCCTTAACTACTCTTAATCAATTCGAGTATTTCATTTAAAATTTTACGGGGGAATAAAGCTTGTAATTCAACAAAAGGTGAAATGCGTTCTTCGTCTCCGAGCTTCGTCTTGCAACTAGAGCGGTGCAGAGCACGACTTCAAAGCGTATAGTGGAATGATAGACATCCCATTGTAACGCTTTGAAACCAAACATGTGTTTGCATGAATTACGAACGAATTGTCTCTCCTTTTCTTACACCTCCCTGCTTACGCCATCACCTGGACACCTTATACAGTTAATTGGTCTATAGGTGGTGCTGTTTATCCTGTCGGTCAAGTGCCTAATGTCGGTCTTGTGAGCTTCTTTTGAGTAGTGTCGGTCTCGCGAGCCTTTTAAGCGTAATGTCAGTCTCGTGGGATTTGTTTGCGTACTGTCGGTCTTGTAAACCCTTTGGCCCGAATTCACGAAGGTGGTACATTAATGAAACCATGGTTTAAACCATGGACAAAAACCATGGAGCGCCAAGTGTTGCACGGAATATTTCATTACAAAATTGGTCATTGCGTCGACAAAATGACCGTTTCGTTAACGAAATTATCATTTTGTGGACGAAATTATAATTTTGTGGACGAAATGTTCATTAAGTTACAAAATGTCATTTCGTTACAAAATAATCATTTCATCGACGAAATGACTGATTTCGTAACGAAATATTCCATTTGACACTTGGCGCTCCATGGTTTTTGTCCATGGTTTAAACCATGGTTTCATTTGTACCACCTTCGTGAATTCGGGCCTAAGTGCGTAGTGTCGAACTCATAGGCTGCATAACTCGTGGGCTTTGATATCGAACTCATGGGCCTTCGAACTCGTGGACAGTTTAACTACATTTGTAGTGGGCTGTATGTCTTGTGAGCTGTACAATTCGTGGGCTGTTTAACTTGTGGGTGTTGGTCTCGTGACGTGCACCATTAATTATGAACTGACAGCTGACCTCGACACTCACATTTTCTCTAATCTTTTATTTCGATATTCTATTTGCTCGAAAAAAGAAACGTTAGTAGCCTGACTAAAAGGAAATACATTGTATAAAATATCTTTTTTTTTCAACTGCCCGATCTGGCTACCCAAAACATAACCTTTTTTTTTTGGAAATTCGGTAGCCTGACATCAATTTTTAGTAGCCCCTGGCTGCCGGGTGACCAATAATGTGGAGCCTTGACAAATGCATCGAAAATGTGCTGCAGCAGTCCTTTCAAATCTTCTTCGATCTTAATATACAAAAATTCACTCGTACCCTACACTACACTCGAGAAAATTCGACTCGCATAAAAACACAAAAAAATCACACAGGTCATTCTGAAATCACGGACCAGATGCATGGATTCCCTGAAAAAAACAAACATAACTATAATTTCCTTTAAAGCAACATAGAGAAGTACAGTTAACGCAATTCATTCAGTAGCATTAAAAAACAACCCTCTTGCTTAGATTTGGACGGTCTCATCCCTTATCGTATATTGACATTGGTGGTGATATAATATGTATGATATAATAAGTCAGTTCGGGGTTCCAGTTTGCGCATGAGTAGAAAAAGGTCATTTGTACCGAGAGACAGGTTCGTTTATAAATTCACTCAGATAAGTAGGCCTATCTTTGGTGCAATGATCATTTATGCAATCCTTATCAATAATGGCTGTCAGTACATCCATTCACTTGACAGCAAGCCTGGTATTTGGCAATGTTAATAGAAAAAGTTCAGTGTATTCGATACAGCACAATGAAATTGAAGCTTCCCATAGTGTTGATTTACGAACTATTCTGCTCACTTGTTTGATAGATACTTTATTTTCTGCAAATCAATTTATACATAAATTACATAACCATGAACATGGGAAGCATACAAAGTATATTTGAAACAGAGTCGTTTGACTTGCATAAACAACGATATAAAAGGAAATCAATGACATAATATTACAGTATGCATGTCTATGCAGCAGGGATTACAATAACAATATCATATTTAAGAAGCGATAATGCAGAGGGCCGCCATTGTAAGCATTGCTTGAAAAGATGGCCGGCCCGAGAAAAAGGTAGGGACGTATTAAATTCGTAACAATAGAAATTCTGCTGCGAAGATAGCAGGGGAAAATAAACCCTGATGTGTGATGGTGGTGACTACACATCAACTGCAATACACGCACGGCACTACCCTGTTCTAAAATTATCTCCCTCCACGCCACATCTCTATCAGTCACAACAATGCAACTTTTGAGGCATGCAAACATAAGCCAATTTCCCTATGAGGCCGTCAGTCCATTCAAGCCATGCTTTTAATGCTGACGGTCCAATGCTTCCTTGTAGAATCAGTTGTAGGGAAGTGTGGGGGAGTTGAGTCACATTTTACATTAGTGATACGGTCCAATAACTATACACAATTTATGGATTATTCGTTCGCTGGTATATGCTACAACTATTAAGGCATGATCATTATGATAGCCCAAATAAGACAACTAGCACAAACAACTTGAGGGTGCCACTTCAACAAAAATATTTTGCAAAATGGCTCAAGTCTCCCATGATGTGGTGAGAGTTGAGCCACGGGGTTGGGAGAGGTTGAGCCACTATGCTATATCAGGCCCTACATATCATATAAGAAGTTCAGGTTTATAAAAGAAAATGACTATGGAAACCTACCTAAAGGAAGGATGGTGTAATGGTACAGAGGGGGCGGGACGTCTGTTTGACTTACGGGTCATTGGATGGATAATGTGGATGTTGTTGGGGTCCACCTACGATTACATGATCAGGATTTCTAGATGTACCCTGAGTGGATTGGCGTAATAGTCAACTCTTGGTGTGGGGAAGAAGAAACCGCCCGTAGGGCGTCACCCCTGGCGAGAACACCACATACCTTCCCAACATTCCTCACCTCGTCTAATTGCAGACCCGTTTCTTTGACCAAAAAATGACACTCATTGAACCACTTATGAAGGGAGGGTGAGCCACTTGAGGGCTGAGCCACTGGAATAGAAGGTTGAGCCATGGCACGACTCTTCCTCGACACGTTGGCACAACTCTTCCCACAGTCGCATTTACACTAAACCTCAAAACCTACGAAAGTGACCGCATCAAACATGTTGACATTTGCTGAAAGAAACAAGTGATATACAGACTATCTGCTACTCCAACTGATTTGCACTTACCCTTTACCGAGGTTGAGAGAAAACCACATATTTGACAAGTGGACATTCACTTTTGGTGACCGAAAATGGTTTTTCTTTGACTATTTTGTCATGCTTCGTCCAACGTCGCTGCCTCATACACTGGTATAAAGTTAGTCACCTGCATGAACAACAAATGGCAGCAGCTGACTACTGTCAGTCACTATGAAGTTGTGAGGTGGCCTGGATCAACTCTCCAGTGGCTCAACTCTCTCATACTTCCCTACTGCCTTGTATATGACTTATATTTAACCGTTAATGATTATGCTATAGCATACTTTAGATTATACTGCCTTGACCCCTTATAATCTAGTTATGTTTTGTTCTATTCTTCACAACAGTGTAATTCTTTTTTTTTTATTGAGAATAAGAATGAATTATGCGAACGAACAACCATACGGTAAAGAACTTTTTCATTTCTCACAAAGCCATTGCACAAGGTCAGGGTTCATTACCACGCTCAGCTAGCTTTCAGGGGCATGAATAGACATAATGTGCTGTGCATAACATCTATGTAGTGAGACGGAGTCCTAATAAAGGAGACTTGAGAATGACTTTTAAACGTGTATAGGCATTTGAGCATATTGTTCATACAGGGTTGACCTATACACTTTCAGAATTTATCGTGATTTGGAAGAGGAACAAGAATGCTTTCAAAAGACAGTAAATACAAATCACGACGAACGAGAATGGTGTGATGTATTGGTGCTCAAGGAAGCAGAACAAAAGACGAAAGCATGCATAAATAATCAGCTCCGGGACCGCAATATTAAAAGTCCATGCACAAATACACATGGCACTATTGATTGATGCACTACGCACTGTACTTAGATGGTTTGAAATCAGATAAAAACCTCTGGAATATATTTTAAGGGCATAAATATGCCCAAATCGTCAAATCGGCCCCATCGCAGTACGCGTGCACCCATGCATTAGCAAGGAAGTTAAGTTTGGTAATAGGGCATGGAGCTACACTTGTACGTAACTCCATGGTTAGGGTTAGGGTTCAGTTTAGGTTAGGGTTGTATTTGAATTATTCGAGGGACATTAGGAAGTCCTTCCGAGAATAAAATGTTGAAGAACAAAGGAAAAAAGGGAGAAAGAGAGGAGGAAATATGTTATGACGTGGAAATCAGCATCGCTGCATTCATTCATTTATTCATGCATTTCATTTCTTTTTTCCATTCTCATTTTCTCTTTCAAAAAACCATTACGCAAAGTAAATCAAAATTTCAATTCTCAGCATATATACCTCACTAAGTATAACAATCAATGGTAATCAACAAACTAATAAAGATATGCACACATACTTGGTTTACAAAGTTATGTTTGAAGGGAAAAATAAGAATTGAGAGGTCCAATAAAAAGCATTGCTTGTATATTGTGGATCACTCTAAAATATCTTCAAAATACTTATTATAATTACAAGTACATAATACATAATACAGAAAATAAGACAAAATGAAACAGTAACAACAGAGACACAGCAACATGACATGACTAAACTGACGGGGATACGATTGAAAGGAATAGAGCAAAAAAACAAAATTAAAGGAAGAAAGGAAAGAAAGGAAGAGAGAGAGAGGGAGAGTTCACGTTCACCAGTATTACATGTATACCGGATGTCCGACAAAAAATTTACAACGGAACCCTCCACAATTTTTATATCTTTAAAAGTTGTGAATCTAAATACAAATTCAGGGTATGAAACTATAACTCATTGCTCCAGTGGTCAAAGAGAAATGAAGAATTTTGTGGAGGATGTTAAGAATCTCTTCCCTTTAAGTTTTTCAGGATTTCTTCAATCCAGATCAATTCGGTTGCCGAACCAATCATTCTACTGATCACGTGCTAATGCAGTTATTTGATTGAGTATCGAGTGCCTTGGCAGATCGCAAACATGTAATTGGTATATTTTTGGATCTGAGCAAGGCATTCGATACTCTTGACCACAAAATATTATTATATAAGCTACGACATTGCTGGGTTCGGGGTACTGCACTTACATGGTTTGAAAACTATTTGTTATGTAGAAAACAATTTGTTTCCTTTGATTCAGTATTCTCCAATACATTACCTGTAACATGTGGAGTTCCCCAGGGTTCAATCTTAGGGCCGTTATTGTTTTTAATCTACATTAATGATATTTCAAACGCATCATCTATGTTACAGTATATATTATTTGCCGATGATACAAATGTGTTTTACTCGCATACTGACCTAAACCACCTAGTTGCTACTTTGGACAATGAATTACCGAAATTATATACATGGTTTAAAAGTAATATACTGGCACTTAATTTTAGCAAAACTAATTTCATTCATTTTAAATGTAAAAAGGCTGATCTACCAGAATATGAATTGTATATTGATGGTATATCTCTTGAAAGGAAAATATTTAATAAATTTCTCGGTGTGTATAAATGAAAACCTAAAATGGGATGATCATGTAAAACACATTTTTTTTTTTGCCTGTATACCGAAAAGTTGGCCTGTTAACTAAGCTTCAGTATTTTTTACCAACTCGTGTATTGTTTACCCAGTATAATGCATTAATCTTACCATATATATCGTATTGCAACAGTATTTGGGCAACCCACAAATGTAACACTGACCGTACTTCTCCTACAGAAAAAAAGCAATTCGAGTGTGCAGTCGAGCACGCTCTCGAGATCACGCCGACCCATTGTTTTTCCAGCTTAAATTCCTTATTAAAGATAAGTGACATAAATTTTCTCCAAAAAGCTGTATTTATGTTTTGTCTCAAGTCAAACCTCTTGCCTCCAATATTTAACAGAATATTTCGGTCAAATTCAGAGATTCACTCTCATCCAACCAGACAGTCCACAAATTTACATTTATTTGACCCCTAAACCGCACTCGCGCATCATTCTATCAGACACTCCGGCCCTGACACTTGGAATTCCCTTCCCACCGAAATTAAAAACATGACCACTGTGTATTCATTTTAGAAGGCTATAAAACTTCACCTCCTTAAGCAGTATTCCCCAGGATAACATTCTGATTTCTTTAGTGTATTATAATGAAATGTATATGAATATGTTCGTGATACATGATGCATGTATGTGTGCATACATATCGATTTATTTATCTGTCCATATTATGAATATGAGTATGTATATGTATGTATAGGATAGGTACATCATGTATATTATATGAACATGTATATGTACGTATACGATGTGCCTTTCCATTCCTGCGTACATGAAATAAGCCCGATATATTTTATTCCATGTCAGATAACAATATGTATAGGATACTTTGTATTCACACATTATTATTTTCATAGTGCATATTCGGTCATTACTCCGGCAAAGGCAACTGAACGTGTTAACTTTAATATCATTATCATATTGTATTTATTACCATTACTATAGGTTTTCCCGGTCAATTTCATAGTTTTGTCATTCAAGTTCCTATTCCGAGCATTCGATTTCACGCATTCCATGCTCGCAGCACTGAATCAGCAATCAAATTCAAAATCCGGTCATTCGAATTCACTATCCGAGCATTCAAATTCACTCTCGGAGCATTCAAATTCACTATCGGAGCATTCAAATTCACTATCGGAACATTCAAATTCGCTATCGGAGCATTCAAATTTAAGAGAGGAGCGCGCATTTCATCAAAGAGCATTCAAATTCATGTCAAGCTGGCGACGGAATCTCGTCAGTCATTCAAATTCGTGAATACGCAACCATGTTCCAAATAACTGCATTTAATTTAAAAGAAGTCCTGAATTTAGTTAGTTTGGGGCCGTGTATGCATGTGTTTCTCACTTGGCTTTGAATATATTGGGATTTATGATGATTTATTTTGCAGTAGAGGTCCACCTGTTAATTGACAATTTTGAACTCGCGCTTAGCAAATAGGAATATACAGGCACATTTCCCTGGGATTGGACATAAAATGGAGGTCCCACGTGTAAAAGAGTTACAACTCATGCACGTAAAAGATCCCACTTCATTTATCCATCGCAAAGAGGAAAACATCTAACTGGACCCCATATGGAAGACCAGCTTTTGCAGCTGAATATGGGTTATCCAGCCATCTTCTTTGATAGAAAATTAAACAAACAAACAAAAATTGGGCACTGTATAGGCCTAAAGACGAGCATAATACGGAGGGTTGGTTGACACTTTCGAGGAAAATAAAAATTTCGACTATATTGAAACTCATATACATGAGCATTTTATACGTGTTGTCTGTTGTGTATTGCTGTCTTGTTGATTTAATTTTGCGGGACTATGTTAGATCATTGTGTGTCAGTTTGTCTTAAATTGATGAATTGTCATTATATGGTTGGTGTTGGGGCGTTGTCAGCATGCAGTATCATCAAGAAATATGATTACTAGTCGTTGTGTTGTTTGGATGCACTGCTGATTGGACATTGCAATTTGAAATTCACTGAGATGAAAGACAAAGAATACATGAACAGAAAACAATGTAGAACATGTAAAAAATCCTAATTACACTATATGCAAGCATTTATTGGTTGTGTTGGCCCTTTTTCCTTTCTTAAAAGTCTCCTCCATTTTCCTCGTTAAATTGATAGCACGAAGTAGGAACTTGATTGCCTAAAAATGAATTTGAACGCTCCAAACAAGGTCATTGGAACTATCACGTGACTATCGTATGAATTTGAATGCACGAGTAGGAAAGTCGGTGCTCGCATTTTGAAATTGAATGCCCAATCGTGAATTTGATTTCACGAAAATGAAATAGAACGCTCATAAATGAAATTGATCGCTCGGATTCTGAATTTGAATGCCCCAATATTTTCGCGTGCGTGCGCTGCGTGAATTTGAATGCACATTAATGAATTTGAGTGACAAAAGTATGACATTGACCGGGAAAACCTATTATTATTGTAAAGTAGTTGGAATAGTATACATATACAATCTGTAACTTTCCCTTTCCCCCCTACCCTTCCCTATTTCTCTCTTTCTCTATTCCCTATTCTATCCAGAGTAGGTAAGCATAATATAGTCTCCATACCGTCAAGCCTCGGCTTATTTTGGAGACCCTTCTGTTTAAGTTCCATAAGCTGTTTGTATTTGTCTTGTATAATTGTACTAAAAACTATGTGTCGATATACTGTTTTTGTACCCGTGAACGCCACACGGTGGGGCTGAATTCACGAGTATAAAAAGGCAAGTCACCGTAGTATCAGTATGGACACGCAGTGATGGGGCCTATTTCACGAGTATGACCCTAATAGTATGGAAGGACAAAAATCAGTACAGATACCTGTTCAGGCCCGCCTCTAGCTGGGACCGGGGACAGATGTAGCCGAGCTCGTATTGGAGTGATGTGAACTCGACGCAGGCTATCAGAGCTGAGTTGTTCTCTCATCACCAAAATGAACACGACTCCAATAACAGAGGAGGCGATGCAAAATAGCTTCATTTTATTGCCCATGTTTGCGAGACGGATAAGAAAAGAACGCACTCTGATAGTTTGGCTGTTGTCAACGTCATCGAATATATGCCATATGCTGCCAAAACCTTAGTATCCCTAGTAATAGCTCAACCAGCGTGATCAGTAAAATACCCAAGATACGAAAACGCTAAGATGTCGAGAGATCGACAGTATTCATATTCGACGTGTTTGGTTGATTGCCCACTTCCGGGTGTCAGAGTTTTGCAATGTCGTAGGCGCGTCGCAAGCCGTTGAAATATTATTGTTCATAGTAAGATGATATCGTGATGGGAACAATATTACATTTTAGGTTACTTGAAATCGAGAATACAGTAGGCCTACCTTGCATACATAATTTCACTAAACAAAAAAGTCCGCATATTTTGCTATATGTTAAGCATTTCTTTTTTTTTATAAATCTAGAGTTGTTTTCCAATATCAAGAGTAAATTTCAGATACCAAGATGTTCAGTGAATGTTGAGTGTAGAAGTCGCACAAGAATTGATTCGTTTATTGCTATGTTTGAATTAAGCCGACCTGTTTCGGGATACTTCTTGAAGGCACTATTATTTGATTATCATAACACTCTCATTATAAGTACTGTATACACACGCCTTTTCAAAATAGTCATGACTGTTGACATACAGATGGCTAAGACGTTTTCGTTGTTTTTTTTCGAACTCAAAGTCTTGCAAATACATACACAAACATAAAGCTTTGAAAACGTTACTCTAGACGCTAGAAGGAAAGATAGCCTTAAAACATTTATACTGGTAATAATCTGTCTTGGAAGGTTCATGTTGATTATTTATGTAAGTTGTTGTGTAAAAACGTTGGAGTTATTCACAAATTGAAGTCCCTCTTACCCAAGCCAATATCGCATTCCCTCTATTCAACTCTATTATTACCTTACTTTAAATTGCGGGATATTGGCCTGGGGGAATTGCTCTAAGACTAAAAATGATTCGTTAATTTTGATTCAGAAAAAGGCCTTGCGGATTATAAATCGTGCAAATTTTTGGATTATACAAATGAATTGTTTGTTTCTAGTAAATTGATAAAAGTTTCTGATTTGTATTTGTATCACGTTGGAATTTTTGTGTAAAAGTTGGGCATTGACGATCTTCCTAGTTTATTTTCCTCAATGTTTGTTAAAAACAGTGAAATCCATAATTACCCTACAAGACACATTGGATCATATCACACTCCCCGTTCGTACAGTGTTAGCCTTTAAGACAATTACTTCTACCGGCCCTTCTTTCTGTCCTGAGATAGATTCTGATCGGCTGCAATCAAGTTCTCTAAGTTCCTTTAAGCAAAATCTAAAAGCCAATTTTCTAAAATCCTATGTTTAGTTACTTACCGTGATCATTTGATATATCCGTCTGTTGCGACAAGGATTGTCGCCCCGTCAACGATTGTCGTCTGGCGACAATCTTTGATGAGGGCTGGCGGCAAAGATTGTCGCCCGTCCTCGAAGCACATTTTGCTGGGTAAACTCCTATCGTTTGTTTTACGGAGCCCGCCAGGTGACATGAGGAAAAAACCTCAATGGATTATTGCGTTCCCTCGCAATATCATTGCGTTCCCACGCAATATCATTGCATTCCCTCGCATTAATATTGCGTTCCCTCGCAATATTATTGCGTTCCCTCACAATATTATTGCGTTCCCCGCGATAATATTGCGTTCCCTCGCAAAAATTATTACGTGCCCTCGCGATACTAATTGCGTTCCGTCTCAATAATTATTGCGTTCCCTCGCAATAATTATTGCGTTACCTCGCAATAATTATTGCGTTCCCTTGCAATATAGATCATTGTGTTCCCTCGAATTATTATTTTTTATATTATAATATAATATTGCGAGAGAACGTAATATTATTGTGAAGGAACGCAATAATATTGCGAGGGAACGCAATAATCCATAAAGGTTTTTTTTTTTTTTTTTTTCCTCATGTCACCTGGCGGGCGTACGGAGCCCGCCAGGTGACATGAGGAAAAAAAAAAATAATATGCGAGGGAACGCAATATTATTTGCGAGGGAATGCAATGATATTGCGAGGGAACACAATAATATAATATTGCGAGGGAACGCACTATTATTGCGAGGGAACGCAATAATATTGCGAGGGAACGCAATAATATCATGTGGGAACGCAATAATATTGCGAGGGAACGCAATAATTATTGCGAGGGAACGCAATATTATTGTGTGGGAACGCAATATCATTGCGAGGGAACGCAATAATATTGTCTGGAAACGCAATAATATTGCGAGGGAACGCAATAAGTATTGCGAGGGAACGCAAAAATATTGCGAGGGAATGCCATAATCCATTGAGTGTTTTTGGCGGGCTCCGTAGCTGCGGATAATTTTGGATTATCCCATATTCGTAATGAAATGAGATGCTGACATAAATGGCTTACCTTCTCAGACGTCTGCGATAGTTTTGACATGTTTGTGTAGACCTATTTACACACCTCGAGAACACGTTTCAACATGTCTCATTCACAAAAGGCATTGAAAGGAGAGGTTTGCTGTGACGTCACGCCCGCGCTGTCCTTCTATTTCGGACACTTTGACTGCCCATCAAATAATGGAAGAATAGAGGGTGAACAGGTACTGCCGATCGATTTCATCTGTAGAGCACTTTCTATAGATAACTGCGATGGAACTGTTTTATTGTCACCTTTACAAGAATGTCAAACCTGAAAGACACTCATTTCCCTCGTTGGTTCTCTTAGCCGCTTTGGTTGGAAACTCTTGGAAGGGCCAATACGTCGAATATGAACACGTTTTCATGATATCTGATTCAACACCTGCTGAACAGCCACATTGTAGTGATAAAATGAAATAGTAGGCCTACTGAGATGAGTTCGTTCTATCATTCCTCAAGAAGAGTAATGCGAACCAATCAACAAATATCTTAACAACAACGGCAACAAGCCGGTTTATCAGTCACTACTGCACTTTTAACGTATAACCTGTAGCTATAGCAATATCAGCAACCTTGTGACGACAAATTCGGAACATGACGGGTGAAAACAGAGCCTCAGAAAGTTCCAAACCCTTTCACTAACAGAATGTAATGTATACATATATATATATATATATATATATATACAGCTGTATAATCATATATTATGTATGTATATCCTCAAAGTGGCAGATAACTGCGAGAAATAGATGGTGGGTGTGTAGACGTACACCCCAATTAACCCCAACTGGAATTACAATTCTAGTATTGTGACAAAACGACGATTAAAAATAGGAATAACTTTATGGTGAGAAACACTACAACCATCATCTATGGTCTTTCATGGATGACACTGTCGCAGCTTAAGAAGACAATGAGTTAGGTGGTATAGGAGACACACGTCTGACGTCATCAAGAACCTCATCGTGATTTCTTTCTCAACTACATCCATGTCGTTAGCCCGCGATGAATGACCGATGCTGTCACTGAATATTATTCACCGTTGTGTATATCTGCGGGAGTGTTTGCTAACAATGTCAATGCCATCTAGCTGTTCCGGAGTACATATCATGCCAAATAGTAATCGCTATAGAGCTGCTATACAAACAAAAGAAAAAAAATCATAATTTAACGTGCATGAGACGCAACTTTTTTTAACCCTTACATCCAAAATGCAATATCCCTTGCTACGAAAGATGAATAAAAAACGACAACATAACATATCGGAAATGACTATTTCACAACGCAGCACGACATTAATTTATAATAGTCAACAAACCTAACCAGAAGCATATTGCAGAACCATCATTCATTATTCATACAGTATAGATTCAATCATCAATCCTGGTCAACATGACTGTGGAACAACATCACAGCACTGTACAAGTGTACATGATGATGTAACCACACTGTTCTTGTTTCTGGTGACAATAATAACCCATGCCCTCAAATAAAGAGAGAGAGAGAGAGAGAGAGAGAGAGAGAGAGAGAGAGAGAACTGTCTCACGTCCATCAATATACAGACACCGAACGTCTCAGTTCAGCGCACTCTCAGTCTGCGACCTATCCTCAGAGTATCCTCACTCCTATTGTTCTTTTTGAGGATAGCTTTTGTTCTCTAGGGGATTATCTAATGTTTTCTGCGACCTATCCTCAAAAATTTCCCTCCAAATGGTATTAAAATGACCCTCATACACTACTCATGACCTCCAAAATTCATCACAGATTCTTTCTTTTATATGCTTTGCAGATGACACAAACTTATTTCTTTCACATCGTAATTCTAATACGCTTATTCATAATGTTAAACGAACTGAAACTTGCTCAGTCCTAGATTCATGCCAACATCACTAAACATTGATAAAACATATTATACGCTGTTCAGAAACTCTTTGCAATTTATTCCTGGTCATGTCCAAATTAATAGCATTAATTTAATGAAGGTTGATAGTATCAAGTTTTTAGGACTGTTTAACTTATATTGATAACGATTTATCTTGGAAATCTCACATCAACTTTTTAACCAAAATTTTATCTAGGAATGCAGGAATTCTAAACAAACTGAAAGATTATTTCCCCACAAATATATTGATTTGATTTGATTTGATGTATTCATTCTCCGTATGGCATCATTTACATTTTTTTTTCAACATAATCAAACATGATGATATACAAATATGAAACTTATTATAGCTAGTTTCAACAATTTTTATTACAAATACATTTAAGACAAAATCATAATACATGTGTTATGAATTACCATACAGGACGGTCGCCAATAATAAGCTATGAGCTTGACCCTTTGGCAGCCGATGATACAATACGTTAATGCAATAAAAGAAGGGGGTCCAACATGGTGCTCGTGGGTTAGGGGGATAATAGGAGAGACAGAAAGAGCAGGAAAAAGAGGATGATAAAGACCTTCCGATACCAGGCTTGCCAGATCAAACTGACAGTAAATACATACAGGTGTACATGATTATAGATTACAGTGATGTACTCACATTCCACGCACAAATGAACATGATAGAGTGTTGCTATTGTCGAATAAAGGTTACATTGAATTAAGAATAGAAGAGAAGTAAAAACAACTACGAAGTATACACAGTTCAGCGCCCTGTGACCAGGGCATATAGAAGAGGGTAACTTGCCTGACATAACAAGAATAATTCCTAATTATACAAGTAATAAGAAGTATAATTAGAATTCTATTAGTAATAATGAAGTATAAGTCGAAGAGGTTAGCATTTCCCAGGTGTTTAAGGCAGTGAAGTCACATAATGAAATTCAAAGTAGGTAAAAATTCCAGGCAGTCCCAGTTGGCTATAAATATCCGTGTCAGTGAGCAGTAAGCATCTTTTCAAAGAGAATACGGCTTTTAAATAGACAGACCAGCAACACCATGCAGTATTGGGTGCAATGCAGACAATTAGCTCACTGGTCCTTCTCATCATACAGACAAGCAATAAATAAAGCACAATCATTGCTGTTCCAAAGGCACGGAGCATTCTTATACGTATGGACATCTCATGTCAAGCAATTAAGCAGAACATCATCATACAGTAGGGCCCACCAGTTTTGACTTCTGTACAGTGTTGGAAAGGGAGGGTACAGAACTGAAGAGTATCGATTAAATGAGATGCTGGGTGGGAACCTCTTCGACTTATACTTCATTATTACTAATAGAATTCTAATAATACTTCTTATTACTTGTATAATTTAGGAATTCTATTACGTAATACTCGTATAAGTCTTCAGAGGTTAGCATGTTCAAAGTTCCGTACAGAAGTCAGTCTAGTGGCATGAGTGAGGGCAAGAGGACAAGAAGGATGATGGACAGTTTTCACAACAAGGTTGAAACTTTGGTCATGACACATCGATGGTGACACACATTGTCGCAAACAGGAGAAGAACTCGAGCAAAGTTTGCTTGAGGATCTATTAGTATAAGGTGCAAGGCATAGGTTTTGAGTATGATATCATTTTGATACCTTGCGTGCTTTAACTGGAGCAGGATTAAGCATGATAGCGCACAGAAAAATCAAATACAATGGACCTCTTGTACCGATTTTCCAATCAAGACATAATCACAATCATGTTCCTTAATTCATGTACATTTGAAGGAAGAATTGGACATTAACCAGTTCATACTCGGCATAGTAATATTGCAGCAATAATAAGAGGCAAGTCCATTGCATTTTGGGTTGATATTAGAGTTTAAATTCATAAGGTTTGGTGGACCGAATCTCCTAAACGAGTGGCTGAGTAATGTGTCGCCATTTTCCAATGCACAACGTAACGTGATTTATGGTCTTGTGTCTTATCTGACTCGTATTAGGGCATTGTTCTTAATTGAGATACTAATAAACAGGCACTGGCGTAGCCAGGGGGGGGGGGGGCGATGGGGGCGATCGCCCCCCCCCCCCTAAGATTTGGACCGGGGATTTGGGAGGCGGAAAAAAAAATGCGTGTATACTGTATGCATGCACATGAAGCGGGTCTCCTTTGCAACCTTTCATCAAATAAGATATTTTTTTTGAATATTTCACTCAAAGTGTGCACCAGATCGTTGAATTTCAATTCAAAATATGCAAAATCTCTCGTGCTTGGGAGGGGGATACCCCCTCCCAAACCCTCCCCCTCTGTGCCTCTTCCCCTAGCTTAGTACACTTTTTATATTTACAAACAATTATGAATAATTCTGAGTGCACAAGACTTATCACTTATATTCCGAAAACTCAAGGTTCCTCTTGTTTAAGGGAAATTTCCCCTTTTAATCGACCCTTTCCTCCCTCAGTCCCCCCCCCATCAGTTTTGTGTGTGTGTGTGTGTGTGTGTGTGTGTGTGTGTGTGTGTGTGATTTTCCAAATGTTGATTCCATCAAATATGCGTAGACGAGATATCTCAATTTCAACCTTAAAGGACAAGTTCACCTTTATAAACATAAGGATTGAGAGATTGTAGCAATATTAGTAGAACACATCATTGAAAGTTTGAGGAAAATCAGACAATCCGTTCAAAAGTTATGAATTTTTAAAATTTTTGTGCAGCAACCGCTGGATGAGAAGACTACTGCAGCGTATGAATAACTTGCGTACAACAATATAAGGAAAATATAAAGAGAATTTCACAAAATTCCATCTTTTGAAAAAAGTACACATTCCCCCGACTCGTTACCGACAAATGTTATGGGTAATATTATTCCCCCTGCCTTTAGAAAGAGGCAAGTCAAGAGCTCTTTTATTATGCGAAAAAAAGTGAAAATATGTTGAATTTTCTTTTACATTTTCTTTATACTGTTGTACGCATATGACTCACAAGCTGTAGTAGTCTCCTCATCCAGCGGTTCCAACACAAAAATTTTAAAAATTCGTAACTTTTGCATCGATCGTCCAATTTTCCTCAAACTTTCACTGATGTGTTCTACTAATATTGTTGCATTCTCTCAATCCTTATGTTTATGAAGGTGAACTTGTCCTTTAAAAAGGCAAAAGCTCAATCGGAAGGGAAGGTTGGGGATAACACTCGCCCACGCCTTCTCCCTGCTCGCCCGCCCCTCCCCCCCCCCCCTTCCGCCATGCATACAAGTAGACTGTGGCTATATCCAGATCGCTTTATTTCAATTCTAAAAACGCAAAAGCTCCGCGAGCGGGAGGAGGAATCCCCCTTCCCTAAGCTCTACCTCACTAGACTTTATACATACAGTGTACACACAGATGGTGCACATTCGGAATAAGAGCTAAATTCCGTGATTTTATCACTTCGATGAAAAAGTATTGCACCAAAAATTTGCACCAGATCACTGAATTTCAGGTCTGAAAATGCAAAATCACCTTCGTGTGGGAGGGGATATTCCCCTATCTACACCCTCGTGTGCATGCTTTTTCTGTTTGACTGCTGAACAGACAGTGTTCATAATATTCAGTGTAAGAATTAATACAAGAAGATTAGTTAAATGATACCATTTTATAGGCAAATTGTTCAATAATAATCTACACTAAAATATACTGCAACTTTAAACAAGTGGGACTGTTTCAACTCGTTAAAACACGCAAAAACATGCATCTTGCACCATTTGCAACATCAAAATGCAAAAAGTTCTCACCGTGGGAGGGGGGACACCCCCTCCCACACCCTCCCCTCCCCCTTCGCTCTCTCCGCTCTCTCGGGTTCAGTCACGTTCATGATATTCAGTGAAAAGGATTAATACAAGAAGCGTATCTAAATGATAGCATTTTATAGGCAAATTGTTCGATGATAATCTACATCAAAATATACTGCTACCTTAACCAAGTGGGACTGTTTCACGTCGATAAAACGCGCAAAAAAACGCATCAAATTGCACCATTTGCAACATCAAAATGCAAAAAGTTCTCACCGTGGGAGGGGGGACACCCCCTCCCACACCCTCCCCTCCCCCTTCACTCGCTCCGCTCGCTCGTGTTCAGTCGCGTTCATGATATTCAGTGAAAAGAATTTATACAAGAAGTGTATTCAACTTATACCATTTTATAGGGAAATTGTTCAATAATATACACTAACGCATCTAATTGCACCATTTGCAACATCAAAATGCAAAAAGTTCTTACCGTGGGAGGGGGACACCCCCTCCCACACCCTCCCCTCCCCTCTCGCTCGCTCCGCTCCGCTCGGGTTCAGTCGCGTTCATGATATTCGGTGAAAAGAAGTAATACAAGAAGTGTATTTAAATTATACCATATTATAGGCAAATTGTTCAATGATAATCTACATCAAAATAAACTGCAAGCTTAAACAAGTGGGACTGTTTCACGTCGATAAAACGCGCAAAAACATGCATCAAATTGCACCATTTACATCATCAAAATGCAAAAAGGTCTTACCGTGGGAGGGGGGACACCCCCCTCCAACACCCTCCCCCCCCCCCCCCCCTCGCTCGCTCCGCTCGCTCGGGCTCGGTCGCTTCGCTCGGGTTCAGTCGCGTTCATGATATTCAGTGAAAAGAAGTAATACAAGAAGTGTATTTAAATTATACCATATTATAGCCAAATTATTCAATGATAATCTACATCAAAATATACTGCAACCTTAAACAAGTGGGACTGTTTCATGTCGATAAAACGCGCAAAAACATGCATCAAATTGCACCATTTACAACATCAAAATGCAAAAAGTTCTTACCGTCGGAGGGGGGACACCCCCCTCCCACACCCTCCCCCCCCCCCCCAAGATGCTCCAAGATGCCTGTCGTCACCGATTTGTTGGGATGTTTCGGAGAAATTATGAGTTTGCTTTCTGAACTTGCTCGTTGGAGATGTTCTGTGCATTTAATATACTCGTGAAGAGTTGATTGGAACACAGAGTTTAGGGTTGGAGGTAAAAGAAGGCACTTTAATTACCTGGTTAGAGATATATACCTTTCATATCTCTAATGTGCAAACGTGGCCTCATCTTCCGGTAATGTCATAAGAACTAGATGTCTCAGCATTTGTGTACGTTTTGCCGAAACGAGCTAGGAAAATTGTTTTTGGCTCAAGGCACTGAAGGAATTCAGTTCATAGGTATCTTGAAACGATAAAAAGTGATTCAAAGTAATTGAAACATCCCAAGTCTTGTTGTATATAGGCTTGCGAGGGTCGGAATTAGATACGCCTTTCATAAGTCTGACTATAGGGGCTGTTTACCTATGTCATAGCTCTCGGTTTCAGGTAGTATGGAAGACCGAGCAGGTCTATGAGTTAATCGTAGAGTGGGCTTTGTTGAAAAGCTATGCTATAGGCTTAGAATGTTGACAACGTGTTCTGTAGATGGGTTAAAAAGGATCACAAGATTGTTCAGAATACAGACATTGCTACTGTCTTCAAGCACCCTCATTTGTTTTGTTTATTGGTATTGTCTCGCCATGATGATGAAAGGAGCTTTGCAATGTGCTGCGATGTGTCTGCCACTTGTCATCGCTAGCAGAGAGCACCCATGCAGGCGGCTAGTGTGAGCTGGAGGCTCGTCGGTGGGTGAGGGTGTGGGGCAAGAATTTTCTCGTGGAGTAATAGAGGTGGGGCTATTCGCATGTCGAGCGATAATGAGACCCATGGCTGCCGCCACCATTGGGGCAGTGAGGATTGCTCAGGTCACCTTGTTCAGTTGAAGCTTGTGGAGGACTGAAAACGTTCTAGGGTAAGGAAAAAGGCATCAAAATTCAGGGCAATAAAACTTGGCTTCAATTTGACATGAGGAGCGTTGCTAATCTATATGTAGAGTTTGTGGATTATGTGGTGAAAAACATGTAAAATAGTAATTAGTTGTTCATGTCTCTGCGAGACAAGCAGAAAACTTCAGAATTATCTACATCTGTTGAATGTTAAGCTGATATCCAATTGCTAGACACCAATTCCAATGTTGGCCGTGAATTCGTTCGGGTCAGGTATGCTACTAGCTGTAGAAATGTCTGACCGAATTATGAATAAGCACATTTTTTTTTGTACACGAGCCACACAGGGCTTCAAGACCGTTCTGAATTGCAAGAGGTTCACACACATTGCTATGCGGGGAATTCTGTATGGCACTCCAGACTCTCTTAGCAAAGGAATTGTCATTGTTCAGAATTAACTACTCTCCATACTGAGATGCAAGCATCGCTTGAAATTATCATGCTAATGAAGGTGGAAAATAATTCTTTGTCTTGCAAGCAGCCACCACCAAAGAATGTTTTGTATCGCATGACTAGATAACGAAACCAAACTCGTGTCGAAGTCATCTTCTGCTTTACGCAGAGCTTTAGTTGATTTATTTGTTCTAGTCCCAAGTGACGAGAATGTAAATTTCTTTGTGGAAGGCATTAAAATCCCGAAATTTGGTTTCGTTGCCATACAAGATTGAATTTCCAAGGGCAGTAACCTTGTCAATCTTGTTCTGAGGAAAAAAACTGAAAATCATTTGCTGGGAATTAATATGAGAACCAAGGAAGGTCTCGACGTGCTTTGGGTTGAAACTTGATTTGTCGAAATCCTTACTGAAACTCTTTAAGGGTGACAAGTTGATCATAAAATTGGCTTTGTCAAGACACTCTTTTCTGGTGTGAGAAAGAATATGGATATCATCGAAATAGGTGATTGTTCTAATGCCACTACTCACCGAGGCAAAGACAGGTTTCATAGCTTTAAGGAAATTCTGTGGGGTCGAATTAAGGCCAGATGGAAGGCACTGAAGGAATGCAGTAAAAATACTATTTCCATTCGAAAGACTGCTTGATGAACAAGGTGAACGGATACCGATAAATCTGCACCCTTTGGAGGGGCAAAATTAAGGCCGTAATCAAGCGAAACTGTTCCACTCTGAAGTGTTCGTATATCTTACATAATTTGTTCAAGTTTTTCAAATTTATGATTGGACTTATACCGCCAGTCTTTGGTAGCGCTAGAATAGAGTAGATACTCCATGTTAGGAATCTCTCTAATAGCTTGCTTTGCGAGAATCTTCGGAGACAATTCTTCATGGGTTGCCTTTTCCTCCTCGGTACAATGTACACTTTGTAGAGGAAAAATTTATTGGTATGGGGTTGAAATGAAATTATTGGTTTCATAGCCAAATATTGTGGCCAATATCCAAGGCTCGGGAATTATTTTGACCAGTCATCTTTGGAAAGCTTGATATTTCCAGCACTGAACGGTTTTTGGACAGTACTCATCCTGTTTTTGTTTTTTTTTTGCTGGCTTGCGTAGAGACATTCATGACACACGATGTATGCTTATGTGACACTTGTCAGATGTCTTTCTGAACAACTTTCTACCAAGTGGAATCGACTTGCTGCGCAAGTGTTGTTGAGAAGGGTTTTCAAGATACCTCGATGGTGCATGCTCATGCAGATCATACGATAAGCAAAGCCCGGGAGTGTCAGGCCATAGATGGTGACATGAGTTGTTAAAATTCTCGTTGTGCCAATTGCATGGATGATTATCCGTGCATGATCTGTGAATTTCAGAAAGGATTTATCTATGTGGTAGAAGTCCCTTCACTACATTTTGTTGTAGAAGTTGGGAGCTCACAAGACCCAAGGCCACGTGAAGAGGGTATAGGATCGCCCAAATTTTGCTCTCGATTTTTGGTGTGAGAACTGCTTGGGCATTCGATGGCAATTGAGCATTTGCTTCGCGATTTTATAGAGACTTACCTTCTGATGAGGCAGTGAGACTGCCTTCATTAGCAAATTAGCCAATTTTTGAATTTGGCCCAAATGAGATCAGAATTTAAGTTAAAATCAAATTTGGTACCAGGCCTTGAAAGAGTTTGGCTGTAAAGGCATGGCATCCGGATCAATTCGGTTGTCAAAATGACCATAACCACAAGGGCAGAGTCAAGGCCACCCATACAGGGCAACGCAATCAGTTTTGCCGGGAAGGAGGCTGACATGAGAATATCGTCGTCTGATGAGCTGCCGATGGGGATTTCTAGCTCGCTGAAGTCTTCGATGGGCGGGGCAGCGCCCCTGTCCCCGCGGACATGGCTGGCATGTCTGGAGTAATCGCCGGGAGGAGAAGCTCTCCTGCACCAGCTGGCATGGCTCGCATGCCGTTTGTCATCACCACGGTGTGCCGCCACCCTATCCATGAAGCGGGAGAGTATCTCGCTCTCTCAAGTTGAGCTTCAAGGCGGCCTTCCATGCCCTGATCTCCCCGCGGGGATGGCGGCTGAGAGGTAGCGTCGTCTTTCCGATCACTAGACATTGGAGTTTGAGATGTATAATCAGGGAGGTGTCTCACCTCCCTGGTATAATTCACTGCCGTCACACTTGAAAAAGATGCTTACTGCTCACTGACACGGATATTTATAGCCAACTGGGACTGCCTGGAATTTTTACCTACTTTGAATTTCATTATGTGACTTCACTGCCTTAAACACCTGGGAAATGCTAACCTCTGAAGACTTATACGAGTATTACGTAATAGAATAGATATCAGACACAAAGACGTATATATGGGAAGAGTGCGGAATGGACACAGGCAGGTGCGTCCCGTATGTACAGAAACTAAAGGCCGTGTCACACCAGCCTTGCGTGCGACTTGCAAAGAACAATTTTGACTACCCGGAGGTACCCGTAGATGATCCGCACATGACAGTACCTAGCATGTATCTCAAAAGTAGTCGCCCGGAGGTGCTCACGCATATTTTTTTACCCGCAACCGTGTTTAGGCCTAGCTGTCACACCTTTCCGGGCAAGCTACTCGGGCTTGTTACGTGTAGGGATTTTCTAGCATACCGGACATTCCTGAGGGCGGAAAAGGATTTGTGCGAGTCGGCGCATGTGTCTTACTTGCTGGACGCGTTATACTTGCGAGTATACTGTGTGACCTTTGTACCAGTCGCGTGGGGGCTGACAACTCAGTGAAGGAATTCCTTTAATGGAATGGCTGAAATCTCACAGAATTTCATTATCTTGGCTGCATACGGGACTGCGAAGTACCTGCGTGGGAACTGCCTGGGAAGTACTGCCGCTAAGGGTCTCCTACTGGCGTTCTGCGTGGACCTCTACGGGCATTCCCGCGACTCACCCGGAAAAAGTTTTGGTCATGCTCAAAACTTGGCTGCGGTTAAATCGGACTTGCGTGAGCACCTCCGGGCGCTAGATACTGTCAGGCGCGGACCAACTGCGGAGATCTCCGGGGAGTAAATTTGTTTCCCCGCAAGTCAAGCCGCAGAAGTTCCCCCGTACGGTATGACAAGGCATGAATAAAAAATTGCAAACATTCTTGTTCGCCCGCTGAAAATCTTCCACGTGCTGGAAACTACCTCCTCGCCACAAACCCGCGTAGCTTGCCCGGACTGGTGTGACACCGCCTTCAAGAACAAGCCATGAAAGCCAGGGATAAAGAAAGAATAGAGTAGGGTTTCTGTTAAGAACATCACTGATCGTGCTACTGTGTGATCAACATGTTCTTAACTGCTTTTTTGAATGAATATATGGACTTGATGTTACGTAATTCAGGGGGTAATTTATTCCAAATATATGGGCCAGTGTGTCTTACGGATTTATGGGCTAAGAGTGTTTTGGGGTTACATAAGTGCACGTCTGTTGCTTGCCTTGTTGGATACGAATGAACTTCTGCATATAAATGGAACATATTTTCAAATGAACATGGTAATGAATTAGTATTAAAACGGAACATGAAAAGTGCGTTTTGCAAAATATGAATATCTTTTACCTTTAAAGTCTTAAAAGAGGAAAATGAGGATCTGTGTGATCATAATAACCAGCATTAGCACATATACGAATAGCTTTCCTTTTCAATTTTAATATGGTATCATTGCCATACATCGGATTTGCTCGTATGATGTTACAATAAGATATATACGGTAAAACCAGAGTGTTATAAAGCATGATTAAGATATCCAGAGGCAAATGATGTTTCAGTTTGCATAATATTCCAACATTTCGAGCAATAGGAGATTTAATGTATTTCACATGGTCTTTCCCACTCAGATTTTCATTAATTATCATTCCAAGGAACTTGATAGATGATTCTTCTCAAAAGAAATACCATCTATTTTCAAATGACATTCAAAATCACTATTAATATTTTTCCTCTGATGTTTGAAATGAATATAATTCGTTTTTTGTATATTCAAAGATAAAGCATTACTTTTATACCACTGAGACAATTTGGATAATTCAAGGTTTAATGATCTCATAAGACACCGAAAATCTGAGTTAGAGAAAAATACATTTGTATCATCAGCAAAAATTATATATTGTAATTTATTCGAAGAACTGGGTAAATCATTAATATACAATAAAAATAACAATGGCCCTAATATTGACCCCTGCGGTACGCCACGTTCAATCAACACTGTTTCAGAATTACAGGAATCAAAACATGTATATTGCTTTCTATCGCATAGATAACTTGCGAACAGCTTGAGAGCAGTTCCTCTTATGACGTAGTAATGCAGCTTTGACAATAAAATGAAACGGCCAAGAGTATCAAATGCTTTGTCAAGTCCATGAAAATATATACAACATGCTTTTGGTCAGCTAAAGCATTAAAATTGATACTCTATCATATAATTGAGCTGGTGCCAAGTCAGTTGAATGTGATTTCCTGAATCCATATTGATCACAATGCAGAATATTGTGTTTGGTCAGGAAATTTTCTAATTTATTGTATATGATTCTTTCCAATATTTTAGAAATACTAGGTAACAAAGAAATGGGTTGGTAATTACTAATAGATGAAGAATCATCTTTTTTTGTACACAGGAATAACTTTTGCGAACTTGAGCAGTTGAGCAGGGTGGGGAATATTCCGGATGATAAACAGAGATTGAAGATATGAGAGAGGGGCGTAATAATCGAATCAATGACGTGCTTCAACAAAACAGTGCTAATTCCGTCATGACCAGCAGAATGTGATGATTTCAAAGACAATGGTATATCTATAATTTCTTTTTTATCAGTAGATTTAAAAAATATTGAATTATTACATGGATTATAAAGGTAAGTATTTAAGTTTGTTCCGTGGCTATCAATATTTTTGGCCTGGTTAGAACCAACTTCAGCAAAAAAAAAAAAAAAAAAAAAAAAAAAAAGTATTGAAGGCATCAGCCGCACTTTGTGAAGAATTTACTCGGTCATCATTGATATGAAATATTTGTGAATTGTCTGATTACTCTTCCCAAATATTTGCTTCACAATTTTCCAAGTGGAAGACAGTTTCCATTGTGCATTCTTAAATTGATTCATATAGAATAATTTACGTGACGTCCTATATCATCATGGCCATATACTGTTTATAATTATGTATATTTTCATCAGAGTGTTCATATAATTGTTACTTATACAATTCATTTCTCTTTGTTATTGATTGTAAGATTCCTCGTGCAATCCATGGGTGTCTCGATTTTTTACCTGTATTCGTTTTATTTTGCAATGGGATATTTTCATCAAAATGAAATAAGATTTATTCCAAAACAGATTATATGCCTCATCCACGTCATCACAGGCAAGGATGTTATCCCAGTTTTCACATAATAAAGCTTTATTAAATTGGTTAATATTTTCTGGGGTGAACCTCCGATATTTCATTCTTCGTGTTTTGTTTAGGGACCTTTGCTTTTCAGACTGAGTAAGGAAAATGGGGAGATGATCTGAGATCTCGCTGTAAACAATACCGGAGTGAATTTGTGCTTTCTTTATGTTTATAAGTATATTGTTAATCAATGATAATGATTGATAATCAATTCTTGTCGGCTTATCAATAACATAGTGGAAATAATTGGAATTGATTATGCTGCAAAATCGTTCTGTATTATTACTTTCAGATAATAAATCAATATTAAAATCACCCATTACACAATCTATCTTATTACTCTTAGTAATCTTAAATAATAAATTTCAAAATCACTTAGAAATAAGTCTATGCTTGTGTTTGGTGGTCGGTATATAACCTTAATAATGATATTCTTTCCAGGTGGAATTTCAACTTCTACCGATAAAAGTTCAACGTTTACAATTGGAAAAAGAAAGTCATGCCTTACTCTAAACGAGAACGTATTTACAACAAAGAGAGCGACGCCTCCTCCTCGACGGTCTCTTCTATCAGAGCGGATCGTGGAATAACCATCAATATCATATTAATGGGTGGTGATTTTTCATTCAACCAGGTTTCACTTATACCAATAGATGAGAAATCGAAGTTAAGGGATGATAACGAAGCATGTACACTGTCATAATTCTTGGGTAGACTGCGAGCATTGAAATGTAGAAAGCTTAAATCTGATTCAGTTTGACAGTGTAAAGTATCTATACGGGTATTAAAGGGGCATTCCAAACGATTTCATACTAATTTCACATCATGTAGTACATAAATCGACAGCTCCATGTATAGATTTGTGGAATTTATTGTGGTCCTTGAGCAGAGAAACCAATAAATTGAAAATCTTAAACAAATTACACTGAACAGTGTTGATAACAGCAAAGTCTCATATATTTCAGAAATGTAGCAGTGTAATTCCATTACAATACCGCTTGCTCAACAATTTCACCTGTGAAAAATCTATGCATGCCTTCTTCTTTTGTTCTGCTTCCTTGAGCCCCAACTCCTGCATTCTTATGGTGAGGCTCCTATGTCATCAACCTTGTTCATTGCAATTTGTTATCGATTTTGAAAACATTCTCATTCCTCATCCCAATCACTAAAAATTCTGAAACTCTGTATTCAGTTTAACTAATTTATAATTGTTCAAATGTAAAAGTCTGAAAATCATCCGGAGGTCCTCTTTGAATTCTTTGGGCAAATAATATTTACAACCAGCTAGATTCACATCATTTTCTTCTTCAAAATTCATTCACAAATATATTTCTATATGCTTTCAAACAGCAATTGTAACATGGCATGGCATGATATACGTACAACTGAGCGATTGGTAATTGAGGCAAGTGACGTAGTGGAAGGAACGGAAAGAGGAAGGACGAGCATCATTAGGAAAGTTACAAACTACGTATACATTAACGATAAATTATGAACAGAAAAAAAAAGTTTGAGAGACCAACGAGGAGAGAGAGAGAGAGAGAGAGAGAAAGAGAGAGAGAGAATAGGGTAAAGCAGAAGCCTGATGTGATAAAAGGCTAGAACAGCAATTCAGTTTATGTCAGTCTGTCACTTACAAATCTGATCAGGGAAGTGTTAGAAAAGGAGAGACAACTCTTCGTAGTTCATGCAAACACATGTTTGGGTTCAAAGCGTTACAATGGGATGTCTAGCATTCCACTATACGCTTTGAAGTCATGCTCTGCACCGCTCTAGTTGCAAGGCGAAGTTCGGAGACGAAGAACGCACTTCACCTTTCGTTGAATTACAAGCTTTATTTCCCAGTAAAATTTTAAATGAAATACTCGAATTGATTAAGAGTAGTTTAGGAAAGAATTCAATATTATAAACATGTATTTCTAGTTTCTTCGTAATGCGCAAATCGAAATGAAATGAAAATTAGGCCCTCTTAAAAACCTAATATCTTTCTATAATGCGCACATTTCCGCATGTTAGTTTTCTATCCTTTAATCTGGGATATTTTGATCTTTCAAATAAAGTACTCCACTAAAGCGTGCTCCAGCGTGCTTTAAAATATTTGCTGTTAAAATTGTCAATTTTACACTGCATTTTGATTCGCTGCTCCAACTCAAGGTACACAAATTCATTGTTGCCATCACATTGAAAGAGAGAGAGCGAAATGCAGCAGGGGCAAGTATTTCTAGATGTGAGAGAGCGAGTCCCGATTATTGATGCTCTCTTTTGTCAAAGCGCCTGATTTCCACCTGTAGTTAAGCGCATAACTTCTCGGTGGTGCCGGGCATGACTTCAAAGGAGAGCAGGAGTTGTGTCTCCTTTTCTAACACCTCCCTGATATAAACAAGAGCGGTGATCAAAATGGCGTCCTTAAAGGTGCAATAGAACAAATCAGAATTCATGCGGAAGGCCACCAGAATTACGTCATTTTCCAGTGAAGAAACGAAGTTTTGTTCCCTGGACGTAGAGATGATGGACTTGTTTTGACCATTTCCTTTTCTCTTCTACATGTAGGTCAGCTTTGGTGTTGCAAATTATATAATCAACTATGATTTCCCCTTACCTCAACTACGGAATACTGGCATGAGGTAACACGTCCCAATCTTTTCTTCACTCGGTCTTTCTTCTACAAGAGCGCGCTATTAGAATAATTGATAAGACTGGGTATTTATCTCATACAGATGAATTTTTCCATAAGAAATAAAAAAATGAAAACGTCAGATTTATTTCATTACAATTTATGGATATTCATGTACAAATTATCCAAAAATGATCTTCCTGATATATATATATTTTTTTTGCATATGTTTAAAGGAAATTGTTCTATTCTTAATTATCCCACCCGCCAAAGTGACGCTTATCACCTTCCACTTACCCAAACCATTTTTGCGAAACAAAAATTATGTATACAAGGCCGAAATACTGGATCGATCTCCCCATTGAACTCACAGGTTGTTTGTCTTTGCCGACCTTCAAATACAAATTAAGACTGAATTCATTGAAAAATTACATTGCGTAAGTCCATTGACATTTCCTTCTATCTTGTTTATGTGCCTTTTCCTGCTGTGTTGGTTGTTATTCAAATCAGTTAAAGGACAAGTTCACCTTCATAGACATGTGGGTTGAGTGAATGCAGCAATATTAGTAAAACACATCAATGAGAGTTTGAGGAAAATCGGACAATCCGTTCAAAAGTTATGAATTTTTGAAGTTTATGCTCAGTCACAGCTGGATGAGAAGACTACTATAGCTTGTGATGTCATATGAGTACAAGAAAGTATAAAGAAAATTCAATATATTCTCACTTTTCTCACATAATAAAAGAACACTCGACTTCTCTCTTTCAGAAGTCAGGGGGAATAATATTACCCCTAACATAAGTCAGTAACAAGTCGAGGAAATGTGCACTTTATTTAAAAAGTCAAGTTTTGTGAAATTCTCTTTTTATTTTCCTTGTATCGTTGTACGCATGTGACATCATACACTGTAGTAGTCTTCTCCTCCAGCAGTGATTGCACAGATATTTTAAAAATTCATAACTTTTGAACGGATTGTCGGATTTTCCCCAAACTTTCACTGATGTGTTCTACTAACATTGTTGCCTTCACTCAATCCACATGTTTATGAAGGTGAACTTGTCCTTTAAGCATCTCTGTTTGCGCTCTTAAACTCCTCCACACCAGTACACTTTTTCGTACCCTAAGACTTCGGAACGCGTGAACAGCTGGCTTGTTGTATTCATCTCAGTGCTATACTGGCTGGTAATTCTAATTCTAATTCTAATTCTTCTTTGAATGTTAGTACGTGTATGTTCACTTTTTAGGCTTCCCGTATCTCTTCCGAGGATTCGCATGTCGAGTTGTTGGTTTTTCAGCATTACTCAAATCGTATTATTACACTATTGTAAACTTGCTAAATCAACTGTTCTTACGTCTGAAGAATGTGGTTGTGTGTATATCAATATTTGTATTAAGAAGATTCTGTTATTGCCCCGGGTATTTTTGCCTTTCATTTTTGTTTTTCTTTATTTTGGTCCTACGTTGCATCCGTGCTCCTCATCTGTATCTTACACTCTGTTCAGAATTTGGGACCTACGCTTAACAAGCTCGCTTTTAAGTAGGTTCCATCATATTTCTTCAGCGTTATGCACAGAGCCAAACGTACGATGATAGACAGCTATGTTTTATATGTTTACATTAATTTGCTGTGCATCCAAGCCGGATATTATGATTCACTATGTTTTTAGTATATTTGATGTACATTCCTTCATTGAGAAATATGAAAATAAATTGAATTGAAATGAATTGAATTATATTGGCTTTTCGAACTTGTCGAATTTCACATGTATTCAACTTTGACCGGCATCTTTATTGAGAGTACACTACCAGAAAATAAGAAACCACTTATGACATAGATTTTATGAAAGAGCGTACAATAAGATTGCTAAAATGGCTTTGAAATGCCTGATATAACATATCAAAGTGGTCCTGATAAAAAATTGATTCAACTTTAAGTAGGACCACTTTGTTATTGGAATTCCCAAAATTCTCAGTTCTTTAAAAACAATTTTCATCAGATATTGATTTTTTTTTTTTTGGGGGGGGGGGGGGGGATTGCATGCTCTTTCATAATTTATGAGCAGTTTCTCATTATCCAGCAAAGTATATATATCTGAACCCTCATCTCAACCAGAACTATGCTATACCTTTAAGTACCATTGAAACACCGTTTATATGTCGAGTCCATAAATAAAACACCGTTCACCTTTGACCACTCACCCCTGGAGTACATTCTAAAAGACCTTTTACCAGTTGAAGCCACGAATGAAATACGATTCAGCATTAAAGTACCATTGAAACGCCATTTACCAGTCGATTAGACAAATCAAATACAATTTGCCATTCAAAACTAAACACTTAACAATGCTTGAAGTACCTTTGAAAAACCGTACTAGTCGAGTCCACAAATACGAAACCATTCATTATCATTATTGCCATTGAAACACGGTGTACTCGTCATATTCAGAAATGGCATACCATTCACCATTGGCCATTAAGGTGTCATTGCAAGACGTATCGTTTTATATTTTGCTTATTCATGTAGGAGAGACAGGTAAATTGGGTCATATCTTCAAAATTTGTGACCATGATTAAAAGTCTATCATCAATTAGTTTTAAATGTCACGGTAATTTCTTCTATCCCTGAGTTGATAAAATCAAATGAACTCTACCGTTTTTATTTACAGACAAGCTATTGTACAATGAGAGCTTACCTTTACATTCAGCAGAGTTTTACGTTATGGATTATTTGTTGTACTAACAAGAGGAAAGTTAAGCGAATAGCTGTGAGCTCAACTTTTTAAGTTCTCATTTGCATTTCACTTTACAACCTACAGATCACTTTCGGACGCTGATTTAAGACATGTGCGGTTATTTTGTCAATATTAAAGACATGGGGGGGGGGAGAAAGAGAAGAGAATATCTCGGTATTTAAAATTCATTGTCTCATATTGTTTCGTTACACAAAGTCACTTCATCAGTTACAGTGATGTCAACTACAACACATATCATAATAACAGCAACTTCAACAGCATCACATTGACCAGTCATGTAAGAAATAATTTTAAAAAATGCACATCTAATTACGGTTACTGCGAATACTAATCCCTGAACGCTATGCAATGTTTTTGCAATACCGCTTCAGAAAAAAAAAGTAAATGAGTGTGTAGAATCACAATGTAGGTGTGGCAACGTATTCCTCCT
Organism: Diadema antillarum; assembly: GCF_040938485.1. Taxonomy (NCBI): domain Eukaryota; kingdom Metazoa; phylum Echinodermata; class Echinoidea; order Diadematoida; family Diadematidae; genus Diadema; species Diadema antillarum. Next base: position 213,247 of record NW_027271476.1, read on the forward strand.
AAATTGCACTTGAGAAGATCAGGGAATACATGTATTCCTCTTCCATTGCCCGAACATGTACATATTCTTTTTTTCTCAACCGACTGACAAATCGCCCTCACTCTACATCGACGTAAATAAGCACCGAATTAATCAGTTTTTTAGCATTAGCCAAGGAAACAAACAAAACAAAACACACACACACACACACACACGCACACGCACACGCACACACATGGGCGTACAATGTTGGCCTACTTGGGCCGCTGAATTCACATCAATGACCTCCTGATCACCGGACTGGCGTCTTTTGTCCGTTTGACCACCGAGCTTCCGCCCGACAGCCAGTGCTGGTTCTCTATGTAAATCATTTAGCATACAGCGGGTATACTGCGTATCCTATACAAATTAATGAAATTCTTGCGTCCAGATTTTTTTTTGATTCTGTTGCAAATCTTACTTACTGACAAATTTGCCTACATCGTCATAAAGTATCGAAGTAATGACTGCTTGAAAGAAGTAGCCATGATTTTTAAAAATGGGTAAGAGTACGAGTATGTATTCCATTTTTTCTTGTCTACGTTACCAAAGCACCGATTAAAGATAATATAAAGTTTTGGTACCTCAAAAGTTTCCCTGAATTTCCTTGTCTTAGATTGTATTTCAGGTTAAAGTACCTTTCATATAATAACTAACACTGTGAGAATTACTCGCCCCAGAGTGCTCTCATGTCTTAGTAATCATGCAATAATTGTTTCGTACCAGAGCAGAGCGGGCTCTGAAAAAATTTGAACGAGCCGTTAGTTTGACTCGACGCTGTACCGCGAGAATCAATATACACGTATTGTACGAAACCATTATTGCATGATTACTAAGACATGAGAGCACTTTGGGGCGAGTAAGTCTCACAGTGTTAGTTATATGAAAGGTACTTTAACCTGAAACACAAACTAAGACAAGGAAACTCAGGGAAACTTTTGAGGTACCGAAACTTTATATTATCTTTAATTCGATGCTTCAAGTTCAAGTCCAAGTTGATTTATATCATTTCAACAAATAATTAGGAATACAATGAAATGTTGGTATATGCAGATAATGTCACGAAACCGTTACAGCAATGCATTGAACATAATGACATGTCATAAAGACAAGGGAAAATTATCATTATTATGCTTATTTATGTCGTTGTAGGGCGGTGTGTCAATCAGTTGCAATAAACAACTCGAACCAAGAATCAATTTCAATAGATTATAAAGTACTTTTTTTCGTAAAACATCTAATGGTCATGGGCTACGTTGGGCACACATACGATAAAAGCATATTCACAACATTGCGTGTGACTTCTTTTACAGGGTGAATTTGATCTTTATGTAACTGAGCCGCAGTCATATCCCACGTGTCTATGAACCCAACATTTGGATTATCCGCAAACGTCTCCCGAACAATTCTGTCCATTGTGTAGATATACCATTCGCTGTTGGACAAAATGTGGGACAATTTGCTAAACTCCCTTGTGTTTGCACTCTTCAGTAAGAAAAGAACGTTTGGGTGACGCTGATGTAGCCTCTCTACACTCTTTCGAATCACTCGCATTCTTTCCCTAAAGAAGTCAAAAGAGTGTACGGAAAAGTGACTGGTGACTGACAGCATGAAAACGTCTGGAACAAAGTTTAGGTGATCCAACACAGTTGCCACATGCTCAGATGTACACTTCTTGGGGCCGCCGTTAGTGCCACGAGTAGGTAAACCATGAAACTTGAAGTATACGCTGGCATTCAGATCTCTTCTCGTCATGTGCGTTATGCAGTTCGGAACCTTATCCGTTTCTCCCTTCAATGCGGACGTGAGATACTCGATCAGGATGCGACTTGTTGAGTCTCCAATCAGCAAAACGCTCTTGTTACGGAGACAATTCTCTGCCTCCTTTTGCGTGAAATCGCAATTTCGGCACCTGTTTGAAAACCATTTGTCCCTGTAGTAATATCCTGCACTGGAGTTTTCAAACTTTCTGACTCCAGCGGGTACGCACTTTGGAAGACCGTTCCAGGCCTGTTGCCATGGCAACCTTCCGTGCTTGTCTGGTTTAACTGCATGGTTTGTTGCATGAAAGATATAGAAAAAGAGGGATCATGTCAAACAACAACATCAACAATGACAATGATCGATGATGACAACTCAAAATGGTCTAAGTCATATAGAAGGGGTAGAACATTCTGACAAGTTGGTTTTTTTTTCTCTTTGATTTGCAGTTTGTTACGGTGAATATGGTATTCACTTCATTATGAATGATTTTCGATGAAATTTATTTGAGTCATAAACTGGTGACTATGTTGAACTTCTCGACTTCACTGGTGTGATAAAAACGAACAGTTTATAGCAAACGTGTCTTGTGTCGTTACTAGAAATTGAAGTATTCTTTCAAGTGCAACACTTCTGTCTTTAGTAGCATCGCCATAGAGCTATGTGTATATGTATAGGACACACTTTATCACCAACGCAATTAGATAGTTTTGCCCTTAACATTTCTCGAATACTCTGCACAAGTTTCATAAAAATCTCGACATTTCCCAGTCAGTATTTCTTCAGACCGGTTTTAGATTTGCATTGTATGTACGTCTACTAAAATTTTCCATCATTAATTCATGCTTGAAGATCAAATCTTTTTTTTCCTTCATGTCTTTATTGCCCATAAATAAAGGCGTTCAACATAACGTTGATTAAATAATTTTACTACGAATAAGTAGTAACGTCAGAACCTGAGGTGCAATGAACTGTTGGCAAGAGTTAAATATTTCTATTAAACTGAAACACGTCTGTCTCCAAACTTATGATTTGGGCACCTTGTTACGGCACATTTTTGTAAATTGCACATTTTTGTAACTGCACATTTTGGTAAATTTAACAAAATGTGCAGGACATTGACGGCACATTTTGGTAACTTTTTGCTCCTCCACAATCATCACAAAAACAAATTGTAAGTGCAGTTGGTTTTTGTCCCTACCTAATGAGTTCGGCAGCCTGAAGGTCGTGTCACATCTCTCCGGGCAAGTTACGCGGGCTTGTTGCAAGTAAGGTTTTTCCAACACGCAGGAAAATTATCTCGCCCGTAGTTCCCCGGAGCTGCGCACGCAAGTCCGATTTAGCCGCAGCCAAGTTTTGAGCAGCACCTCGCAAGCAACTCCCACGTAGGTACTTCGCAGTCCCCGTATGCGGTCAGCGCGGCCAAGATAATAACATTCTGTTATTTCTGTTGGACTTCTGCCATTCCTTCAGATGAATTTCTGAGTTGTCAGCCCCCACGAGCCTGGCACGCAGGTCACACAGAATACCCGCAAGAAGAACATAAGTAGCAAGCATCCAGCAAGTAAGATACATGCACAACTCGCCCAAATCCTGGAAATGCTGTGGTATGCTGGAAAATCCTTACACGCAACAAGCCCGCGTAGCTAGCCCGGAAAGGTGTGACAAGGCCTTTACATGGTTACGGGTAAAAAGGATTTGCGTGCGCACCTCCGGGTGACTACGGGTGAGATACGTGCTAGGTACTGTTACGTGCAGGTCATTTGCGGGGACCTCCGGGTAGCAAAAATTATTCTTCGCAAGTCGCACGCAAGGCTTGCCAGGAAAGACAGGCCGTGTCACACCTTTCCGTGCAAGCTACGCGGGCTTGTTGCGAGTAGGGATTTTTCAGCACGCAGGAAAATTTTCTGCGGGCGGACAAGAATGTTTACGAGTTTTGCACTTGTGTCTTATTTGCTAAACGCGCGCTACTTACCTTCTACTTGCGTTTTTTTTCCGTTTGACCGGCGTGGGAACTTTGAAACTGATCCGTTTTCTGTGACGAGTACTTACGGGTACTTGGAAGTACATGCGTTGGAGTTGTCTGCAAGGTGCTGCCGGTAAGGGTCTCCTACTGGTGTTCTGCGTGTACCCCTGCAACTCACTCGGAACATATTTTGAACATGCTCAAGGCCTTGTCATACCGTATCAGGGGAAGTTTGACTTGCGGGGAAGCAAATTTGCCACCCGGAGCTCTCCGCAGTTGGTCCGCACCTGACAGTACCTAGCGCGTATCTCGCCTGTATTTGCCCGGAGGTGCGCACGTAAGTCCGATTTACCCGTAGCTAAGTTTACAGCATGACCACATCTTTTCCGGGTGGGTCATAGGAATTGCTCGCAGAGGTACACGCAGAACGCCAGTAGGAGGCCCTTAAATAGCGGCAGCACCTCGCAGGCAACTCCAACGCATGTATTTCGCTATCCCCGTATGAGGCCAAATTAATGACATTCTGTGGTACTTCTGCCATTCCTTCAGAGGAATTCCTTCACTGAGTTGTCAGCCCCACGCACCTGGCACGCAGGTCACACAGCATACCCGCACGAAAAGCAATTGCAATATCTTGCTTGAGCCTTCAACTCGGGTGAGCTAAATAAGTGTCTTGCCTGTCTTTACTGCAGGACCATATCACCTTAACTCCTTGACGGTATTATAAATCTCAAGCCCATCCATGGGTTTTTAGTTTAGTTACCAAAATGTGCAGATTGTCCAAAATGTGCAGGCAAATCCACGTTTAACTGTACATTTTGGTAACAGTTGATCCCGTCAGGTATAGGTGCACTATCGGCACATTTTGGTAAATTACCAAAATGTGCAGTTACCAAAATGTGCCGTGACACACCTCTTGGTATCTTATTGAATGAAACATGTCATGTCTAAAACATACATAACATCTTATTGTCGAAATGCAGTACACGGGGTGTGTCACAGTTCTCAACTACAATGGTAATCGCATGATAAGGTTAGTTTTATTTCATGAGCAGGCTGATGAAAAATAATCTTTTAACAACGTTTAGCAACGTTTAGAGTTATGTATTGGCATCAACGGTCATCATGTTGTTGGTCAACATGAACGAATGATTTCCTCTTGAATTATGAGGGGAATTCGAATGTTTGAATGACTGTGCAATGACTTTGGTTTAATGATTTTAAATTCGTTTTTGAGCACTTAAGAGCACTTTAAATTTCGTTTATGAGCAAACGATTTTCACAAATGGGCATTCAATTTTTTTTATGCTTGTATAGTGTAAAAAAACAACAAGAAGTGCGGCTAATCATTAAATCTGACATTCACTTTTTTAACTTAAATTTCATCATCATGATCAGCATAACACATCGAGACTCTTTTTTTCCTAAACAAGTTATGTAAACTTAAAAACAAATAAAATCTTCATTTCGTCATGTCATCAAATGGCTTTCTTCGATATCTGACGATCATATTGTGCTTGTAATCTCCACTAAACGTCTTTATTTTAATAACGATGGTTTTACTGCTTTGCGATCTTTATTTTACATACACTGTACCTGACATCATCGCGTGTGGGCTACATGTAGACGTTTTAAAAAGTATTATTTGATATTGTACAGGTTAAATGTGAATGCTCCTTTCATGGTCATGAAATTTTTGTCCATATACTCTTAAAGAGAGGCGACAGGTGGGGACAAAGTTGAATAACCACAGCGAAAATGTATGCGCATTCAATGAATTCGAACGCGCAAATGTGAAATCGGCTTCCAAATTATTCAATTTGAACGAGGGAAACATTTATTTTGAATTAAGATTTTTCAATGTCTGAGTAAAATTGACGAAAATGAATGCTTCTAGTTCATTTAACAAGACAATGAAACTGGCCGACAAACATACATTAGTACATAAATATACGTGTGGTATTGTAGGTTATTGGGCTAGAGTTTCCTTGTTTGAATCAAGATCAATGATGAATCAATTTGGAATAAATTGCGATGGTCAAAATCTTTCCTTAATGCCTTTCAGGGGTGATCATGAGGATCCAGTGTAAATGAATTTACCGCTTTTCTGGAGGGTTGATATGGTGAATTTACAAAATCGACACGGTAGAAGAGCCTTGTGTCTGCAAAATACAAGAAAGAACAGTCTGTATAAGTGTATGGACACACACATACACACACAAACAAACACACACAAACACTCCATCTCTCTCTCTCTCTCTCTCTATCTCAAATCCACACGTGCACACAAAGTAAAACATATACGCACACGTTATTTCATATTGTACTTTTCAAGAGAGGATAATTTAAAAGCCGCGGAGAAATTTAATTTTATGAATTTCTAACCATAGACCTATGTCAAGGATGACTTCATCAAATTCATACGCCACATCAGCTAATAATTTTCACTCATCATTATTCTAGAAAATGTATAAATTTTGTCGCCCATCACAATACAGCACGTTTCTTTTGGGCGTTCCGTATTTTGGATATAAACAAAAATGTTTCAAGTCTGACTGACTCGATGTAATCCGACAGACCAAGAGCAGCTAGACTTACGTAATGATTTCACCTTTTTTGAAGAAAAAAAAGCACCACTACTAAATCTCACCTTGGAGAGAAAAGTCACGCGGGAGCAAATTATCAACTCAAGAATTAAATCTGGCTGACCGTTATTTTGAAGTTATGCACCTAGGAAAAAACATTATATTTTACACTTTTATAGCAGAAAAACTGCATTAGCATTTTTAGTCAGGTTTGTTTTCTTTTCTTTTTACATGATCAAAAGCAATTGTAAGGTAATGATGTCATCTGCTCTGTCATTTGTATATTCATATCGACTCTTGAGTACTGTTTGGTAAAATTTGACGAAGCTTCACACTCTAAAAGCTCCCTCTTTTGTGTCCTTTCAAGAAAATTGTCACTGTTGCGCTTCCACACACATTTCCTCCATTTTTTCATACTACCTTTAATTGGCTGGCATGAGTTTTAGTTGACATGACACTTCATAATTTCCTATTATTTTGTGAGATAAGGAAAAACCATTATGTAGCCAAAAAGAAAGGGTTCTAATAAAAAATGGGACCCACAGTTTATAAGGATCACTTTGTTTTATTTTGCTTTTCGATGTCTCACCCATATCAAAACCAATTTTTGTCAAATAAACTTTCTTGAATTTCTTAATAGCCAATCAAATTTTAATTTCCCATAAACCTGGTTGGTGAATAAAGAGGGAAACGTTATACATGAGTCATTTTTTTCTCTTCCAAGGCACAAAAGTAAAAATTGCAAAAGTAAACAAGTTGACAAACGTGCAGAAGTGCTCTTGCATAGATAACAATGAGAACAAAAGACAAATTTAACACAATATGAAAACGAATTAATCAGAAAAAAAAAAAACATGATCTCTATAATAATTTCTTTGTACTCCCAAGGTTGAGACAGGCTAAAAATAATGGAAGAAAATGAAGAATTTTTTGTCAAATTAGAATTCAAATGACAATAGAGACGAAGCCATATCAACAAAAATAATATATTTTGAAATGTTATTTCAATGTAGGGAATTGAAAATGATATTGGGGTCTGGAATTTGTTTCATGAATTCTTAAATTCCTTAATCAAAAAACTGAAAATATAATTGTGCCCAATTTATCAGCTTTGCCGCTTACTCTTTATGTCATTTGAAGCTAGAGTCGACAGAGAGTTCCTATTTTCATGCTTACGTTTCCCAATTTGTATTTAGACGTGCGTGTCTCTGATTGTGTTAAATTGGTCTTTGATGATTATTGCTATCTTGAAGCGCAGTTGCAAATGCACAAGATGTAAATTTCTGTCATTTTTACTTTTGTGCTTTGGAGGCCAAAAACCTATGTGTTCACTTATGCGTAAGTTTTCTGTTTGTATTTACCTACTTCGATTATAGCCAATTAAATTCCTTTTAATATGTAATAATACACAGATTTTTATCAAAATCTTCTTTTATGAGAAATAAACTTGAAAAAGTGTTTCTTTTTTGTTTTCCCATTTTTTGCTGGATGTGTATTGCTGTCACATACGTTTTCTGCTTTGATTTCTTTGAATCTGTATCGATAACAAAACGTGTTATTGGAAAAAGAAAATTATTTGAATTGAGGTTAAATTGAAAGGGTCCTTGTCACTGCAGTGGTGATAATAAATCCGGGAGGGCAGTGCAGGACCCTCATGATATAATAATGACTTCATAATCATAATTATAGAGAATCTCTTTATTTCTTTCTAACCTCAAACAAAATCAAAGTGGGAAAATTAAGGAGGGAAATCAGAATTTTCTGTCAACTCAAACTTCAAATGACATAGGGAGTAAGAGCACAAAAAATGATTAGGTGAACAGAACTGTACATCTTTAATTCATTCATTCAATTTAGTAGTTTAAGAATTCATGAGACAAATTCAAGAACCAAATATAATTTGCAATTTTCCTATTGTGAGAAATCAATTAAAAATCCTGCCAATTTTGTTAATATTGCTTCTTCTCTCATTTCATTTGAATTTGGAATTGACAGAAAATATTTCATTTTCTTCCTTTATTTTGGCCTTTACTGATCTTTTGAGCTTAAAAGATATAGAGATCATGATCATATATATATTTTCGCCACCGAATTCGCGTTTTTTGTTGTGTTAAATTTGTCTTTTGTTCTTATTGTTACACGGAAGAGCATTTACGCATGAATGACAACTTGTTCACTTTTGCAATTTTTACTTTTTTGCCTTGGAAGAGAAAAACAAAGGTGTTCACTATATAATGCGTAAAATTTCCCTTTTTATTAACTTATCAAGTTGACAGCCAATTAAATTGCCTTCCATTTGGTATTTAGCCAAAAATTCTGTGAGAAATATAGACTTGTAAAAGTGTTTACTTTCTTTCTTTTCTGAGTGTATACTATATATATATTGAATGCATGTACATGTTTATTCATGTCCATGTTCATCTATGTCCACCTGTAATATACATACTCCTTGAAGAATTCGGCTTCACCATCCGACAGATAATTCGTCTGCTCATTGTACATATTGTCGTTGTCAGACTTGTGCCAGTACCATTCTTTACAGGAGAGATTTTTTGGTCGCTGGCAAAACCAAGGGATCCCGTATTCTCTGTCTGTGAAGTCGCACTCATTATCCTTTCAAGAATAAAAAGATAGGGAAAACATTATATATAAGAGGTGCACTGATGTAGAGGTTTTAGTAGTCTTCCGTAAGTGCAATGGATATGTGAAGGACCACATTCTTCTTTATGGGGGGGGGGGTGGGGGAGGGGCTTTGAGCGTTATGATTACGAGTTAAAATTCAGCACATGAGTCAAATGTTTGGAATTTGTTCGTGAAGCATAAATACATAATTGGGGACGCATGCATTAATATCATATGATACAAATGTATATAATATATATAATATACACGTATCACAGTAATCACTTCAAAAAAAATCTCAAAGAAGGAAACCATTGACACAATGAAGTTAAGGTTGAGTGAGATTACAGGGCATAGTATTACTACAGGTATGCCTTTTTATTTAGCTCAACTATTCATGACATCGGACAATTCGAAAGAGTAGGACTTCTTGAGCTAGGTCCTCAAGACAGCGTGTATAATGATTTCCTGAACAGATCTCAGTATATGGGTGTAGGGAATGTGTACTTTTCATGATGTTCAAAGAGTTGGATTTGTGAACGTCTTGCTTGTCACGGTATTTAGCTATTGTGAAAGCGTTCTCATCTGAGCGTACATTACGTGGAATCACCCATTTTTTTTTCGAGAATTCATAACTTCTCACTGAATTCAAACATTCAGTATTTCACTGGATCATTCTGCAATAGCTGAATCCATCTGCACTTATAACCCGTTTGATGACCTTTCTTGATCGTTAAATGTTACAGTCGAGGACTCGAAAGATGAGAGTAGAGACAACCTCTGGGAGCGCAGTGCTTACAATAGGGAGATTATATCCTTGACAGAAGATGATACAGTCCTATATGTAATCATCATTTACCACCATCATTTATCAAGTATTTTACCAATGACGAGACGTGGTTGACGTTGCATTTCGTGGTCTCACGCACGGTTCCACGCTTAAAAACGCCGAGGTAAGATGCTCTGGACGGGTGTTCTCTTTGAAGCCTGTCCAGAATGGACACAGCACCAGCTCCATGGACGAGCATGACTGAGACCGATGCTGATCCTGGCCAACGCAGTACAAACTCCGCCAAGTACGTGCCGTTGTTGAAGTCCACAATCTCACCCTCAGAGCGAGAGGCGGCCATCAGGTCAGTTGACACCAGCTTGGCCCGGAAGTAGTCCCCGCCCGAATGGCGAACTCGGCCCGACGTGTCTCGGGCGGTTATGCGAACTTGGATTCTGTCGTTGAGGTTGAAAGCTTTCTTGTTCGGGAGAATTTCGTAGGATGAGAGAGTACTAGACGTCATGACAAAACCTGAGGCCATTATTGAGCCGTTCTTCGAAGCCGATGTTGTACCGTTGTGTCTTGAATCCATTATCACTTGTTTCTGTCGAAGAGAGACAAAATATTAGGTGGTGATCATAACTAACAGGAATTATTTGCCCTCCCAACCCCAAACCCCTCTCTCTTTCCCCTGTTCGTTAGTTTTCATTTGTTACAAACACAAGTAAGAATTATATAAATTTTAGGGCCTACTACCTGCTATACACGATACATTGTTCCCGCAACATCCGGCAATGCAGACACCATAGCGTCACCAAATACAATAATCATATCATGACCGTATATCTCACAGGTTGTTCTATGTTGTTGCTTTTTGCTTTAGAAACACCTTTCACACTCGACGCCATTAGTATCTACAGATGTAACGGGGGTGGGGATCACTCTAAAAATGAGGTGAAGTCCACGCAATGTCCATCAGCTGTCCAAATTTACTTTGAAAAGAGAGACTATATAGATAAATAAGCAGAACTGTGTGAATCGAGCCGAATAATTTATAGCATAATATACTAGCTTTCATGTAATAACATCATTCCATACTGTGCGTGTGTGTGGGTGTGTATGCGTGTCACACCATCGTATACAAAATTAGTTGAGTCGATGATGCCATCGCCTAATCATTTCTCTTTGCATAATTTGCACACTTATTCTCTCTTTACCTACAAATTACGGCCATTCATTTCATGAACATCCCATTGGGGTCAACATCAGCAGCGGTAATTATTTTTTTTTTTCTGAAAAGCAAATAATCATCCAACACTTATACTTCATTTTGTTGTCTACTGTATGTCCAAATGAAACAAAATCATTGCATAATAACAATGCTGATTTGTACAAGAAGGCAAAATGATACGAAACAAACAAAAATGCCAACAATGTTATATATAACATAACACTCCTTCTCTTGTAACATAAACACATAATTATGCAAATACACATATTATACAAATCGTTTGATCTTTTGATTGTGATCAATGTGATGTATATAGAATGACGTATATGTCATACAGAATACTTATGTAGCTGCTTAATTATCATGTACTAGTAATCGTTAGTATGGAATTACGTGATTTCTAGTAATCGTTAGTATGGAATGACGTGACTTAAGCACGAAGGACAGACTCCTCGATTAAATAAAAATAGTGACGGTAGATGTGCAACTCTACAAGAGAGAGTTGAAAAGGTGGTTTAGGAACACTTCATCTATAAAGTATTACGGTACAAACACGATGAAACTTCATTATCCCCCCCCCAAAAAAAAAAAAATACATCTTTTACATGATTAATTTGAATTTCACTTTCTCAATCATGTGTTAACACTCGTATAAGGTCCGATTTTGTTTTGTTTTGTTTTTTTGTTTTTTTTTTGTCTGATTCTACTCAGATTAGCAAGGCCAATCATGGTCTGGTATTGAATGATCGCGATTGGTTATGATTGTGTGTGTGTGTGTGTGTGTGTGTGTGTGTGTGTGTGTGTGTGTGTTACGGCAAAGCAACAGGCTCTTTCCGCTTTGACTGAGAGAAATGCATAGCTGCCCCCCCCCAACAGATTATGTATACAAAATACAGGCATGATAGCTTTTGAGCATCTGATGATACCACACGTGAAGTCCAATTCAATTCAATCTTGTAGCATGCATCAAAAATGCATTGAAGGAAAACACCACCAGTTTGTGAATACACTGCCTTATGTTTCGAAAAATATAAACATTACAATACAACTCCAATACAATACCGAATTGATGACTTCACAGTCTTTTGTTAAGGCTTGGGTTGGAACAAAGAGATTACAACCAGGTGCGCGCATTCAGGATTCACACTCGGGCCCATTCAGGTTGGTTAGACCCAGTTTCCATGGCGATGAATGGCTTTGAGTAACACTTCGGTACTCGTTGTCTGTGTCGTCAGACACGTCAGACACAGTCCTTTGGAATAGAGCTATTTGCTTGTAGATCATCGATTCATTGCTTTATCGCTTCCTTCATGTAAAAGCAAAACCAATCCAAGTCAAAGTCAAAGCAAGTTTTTGTGTTAAGAGAAACGGAGGAACACACTGAACACCTTTACTTCTTTCTTTTTTTACTTTACTATTATCTAGTTTTTGCTATATCGCTGACCAATTGTCTTTAGACGTTCTACACGATCTAATGCCTTTCTAAAGAGTGTTTAAAGCAATGCTGGCTTTGTCGTCAGTTCAGAGTTCCACTTTGCGCGTGAGCAGAAATAGGTTAATCATTTTGTTATAACAGGCATGCTAGATTTTAAAGTCACTGAGATAAGCAGCTATGGTATAATGATTCTTCATGTGTATTTATAGTAATATATGGTGCTGCAAGCGTATCCATATGAGAGGAAGCCAGGCATTATCAATATTAATAGAAATCGCCTATAGGCCCTACATACAACCAATGCAAAAATAATCACAATAATAATAACACATATGCTTCTTAACCCTTTCTGTCTCGATGAGTGAAACATGCACAAATTTTGCACACAAACCTATGGACTGATAATCAATGTGGCACACGAAGGGTTAACAACTGACGGACCATTCTGCATGGTCATCCCGGGGGGGGGGGGGAGGGGCATTTCATGAAGCATTTTGTCAGACAAAGTTGTCAGACAAATTTGATCTCAGCCAATCAGATGCAAGGATTTCAGTAGCTTGTAACAGTTTGTCAGAAAAATATCCGACCAAAATGCTTCATGAAATGCCCCACTGGTCTACCCAAGTTAATTTTGTTGTTGTTGTTTTTGTTATTGTTGTTGTTATTGGGATATAACTAATGAATTCCATAAATTGTTATGTCGGGCAAGCTTAGGGATTATGTCGCTTTGAAAACGAGTGAAGAGCCCAACCAATATTGAGGGGGGCAAATGAAACATCATCTTATAAAACGATAATGTGCGCGCGAGCTAACTTCGGACTGACTTACCATAAAGCCACTCCACTGTAGACTAATCAGCAGAGAAGTACATACCAGGGCACACTAATTCTAAGTTCATATTCTTCGTAAAGTAGCAAATTTGGCAAGTCACCGCGTAGTTGGCTCTGAGGAAGAAATATTCATTATATGCACTATGAGCATATCCCCGGTCCAATCTGTCACCTGTACTGTCCCACCCTGGCAAAAGGAAGCAATTGACAAAAGTGATATTAATTTCTCGTAAATGAACAAAACAATTGTGATGTCGGTCGCAATGACATCAAGACAAAAGTATCATCTAAACTTAGATATACCTCGACACCTGTACTGTCTCTTCCAAATGCATGATAAACAATGATAATGGTGGTGATGATGATGATGATAATAAAAACAACACCACCAACAGCACCAATAATAATAATAATGATAATAATAATAACAATAATAATAATAATAATAACAATAACAATGATAATAATAATAATAATGGAAATATACTAATAGCAATAATAATGATAATAATAACAGTAATAATGATAGTAATAATGATATAATAATAATAGTAATAATTATGATTCGACCAATTTTTACTCCATATTTTTCCAGCAAAAAACAATATGTCGGATTTGAGTGATTTTTCCGATCCGTATTACCCCCCCCCCCCCCTCTTTGTAAGAGTATAGGGCAGTAAGTGTGTAGGCCTACATATGCACACAGAGTACACATTTCTCCACGGAACCTGAGTGACATTTATTATCTTTTTAGATCTAGCCTATACATATACAACAGAGTTAAGGGCGCCGGAAGCAGGGGAGGGGGGGGGGGGGCGTGCCCCCCCCCCCCCCAATATAATTATTATTATTTTTTTTTGGGGGGGGGTGGGCAAAACGAGTTTTTGCCTCCACCCCCTCCCCCGTGCCTCTGTAACAAATTAATCAATTATTTAATCATTTGAATTATTTGGCCCCCCCCCCCCAATATAATTTTATTTTTTTTTGGGGGGGGGGGGAAACGAGTTTTTGCCTCCACCCCCCCCCCCCCGTGCCTCTGTAACAAATAATTAATCAATTATTTAAAGGGATGGTACAGTATTAATTGGTGGAGATGAGAATTGCGCTTTTATCTTTTTTTTTTGAGATACCAAGAAAACACTTATGATATAGTACAGAACATACCATTTTAAGAGGAACTCAAAGCTTATTTGATGAAAATCGGGTTTGGAATGACAGAAACATCCAAAAACAAAGTAAAACAAAGCGATCGTTATAAAGTGTGGTCCCACACTTTATTAGAATCGCTCTTTTTTGGGTATCTCAGCCATTTCAAAACCAATTTTCATCAAATAAACGTTGAATTCCTCATATAATTACATGCTCTTTCATATTTCATGAGAGGTTTCTCATTATCTCATCAAAAATGTTTGAAACCTTAAATTAAGTGTCAACCAAACTGTACGGTCCCTTTAAAGACCAAAACGAACAGTAAAGGCACTTTTTTTCTTGTCTAAAAGTTGTCAATTTAATAACTGAAAATGCGAAATTTTCGCGAAGATTATAATACACGCTATTAACATACATTATCTATACACTAATATTTACTTATGAGTAAACTTAGTGTAAGATGGTAGCCTCGCATCCTCGAGTGTGCCCCCTGAAACATACCTTTAGTAAGCCTTACATTTTCCCTTTCTTCTAGGCTTTTTAGCAATATCAGAATCATTTTTATTGTTCGAACAATGCAACCACGTTTAAACTTTTAATGAATACATTACAGACGAGTGGCAAAGTGAAAGTGACTCTCTCCTCTGCCCGTACTTACAGTAAAATGAAAAGTTTTCATAAGTTATAATAGCCCTTCGCAGTGATTTTTTTTTCTATGTTAAATTGCCTAGAAATTTGAATTAAAATGTTCTGAAAACGCGACTTTTATACTCGGTTTTTACAAAAAGTCCATACCGTGATACCCTCAAACACAAATGCCAACAATGTTATATATAACATAACACTCCTTCTCTTGTAACATAAACACATAATTATGCAAATACACATATTATACAAATCGTTTGATCTTTTGATTGTGATCAATGTGATGTATATAGAATGACGTATATGTCATACAGAATACTTATGTAGCTGCTTAATTATCATGTACTAGTAATCGTTAGTATGGAATTACGTGATTTCTAGTAATCGTTAGTATGGAATGACGTGACTTAAGCACGAAGGACAGACTCCTCGATTAAATAAAAATAGTGACGGTAGATGTGCAACTCTACAAGAGAGAGTTGAAAAGGTGGTTTAGGAACACTTCATCTATAAAGTATTACGATACAAACACGATGAAACTTCATTACCCCCCCCAAAAAAAAAAAAAATACATCTTTTACATGATTAATTTGAATTTCACTTCCTCAATCATGTGTTAACACTCGTATAAGGTCCGATTTTGTGTTTTTTTTTGTTTTTTTTTTTGGTCTGATTCTACTCAGATTAGCAAGGCCAATCATGGTGTGGTATTGAATGATCGCGATTGGTTATGATTGTGTGTGTGTGTGTGTGTGTGTGTGTGTGTGTGTGTGTGTGTGTGTGTGTGTGTGTGTGTGTGTGTGTTACGGCAAAGCAACAGGCTCTTTCCGCTTTGACTGAGAGAAATGCATAGCTGCCTCCCCCCAACAGATTATGTATACAAAATACAGGCATGATAGCTTTTGAGCATCTGATGATACCACACGTGAAGTCCAATTCAATTCAATCTTGAAGCATGCATCAAAAATGCATTGAAGGAAAACACCACCAGTTTGTGAATACACTGCCTTATGTTTCGAAAAATATAAACATTACAATACAACTCCAATACAATACCGAATTGATGACATCACAGTCTTTTGTTAAGGCTTGGGTTGGAACAAAGAGATTACAACCAGGTGCGCGCATGAACACTCGGGCCCATTCAGATTGGTTAGACCCAGTTTCCAGGGCGATGAATGGCTTTGAGTAACACTTTGGTACTCGTTGTCTGTGTCGTCAGACACGTCAGACACAGTCCTTTGGAATAGAGCTATTTGCTTGTAGATCATCGATTCATTGCTTTATCGCTTCCTTCATGTAAAAGCAAAACCAATCCAAGTCAAAGTCAAAGCAAGTTTTTGTGTTAAGAGAAACGGAGGAACACACTGAACACCTTTACTTCTTTCTCTTTTTACTTTACTATTATCTAGTTTTTGCTATATAGCTGACCAATTGTCTTTAGACGTTCTACACGATCTAATGCCTTTCTAAAGAGTGTTAAAAGCAATGCTGGCTTTGTCGTCAGTTCAGAGTTCCACTTTGCGCGTGAGCAGAAATAGGTTAATCATTTTGTTATAACAGGCATGCTAGATTTTAAAGTCACTGAGATAAGCAGATATGGTATAATGATTCTTCATGTGTATTTATAGTAATATATGGTGCTGCAAGCGTATCCATATGAGAGGAAGCCTGGCATTATCAATATTAATAGAAATCGCCTATAGGCCCTACATACAACCAATGCAAAAATAATCACAATAATAATAACATATGCTTCTTAACCCTTTCTGTCTAGATGAGTGAAACATGCACAAATTTTGCACACAAACCTATGGACTGATAATCAATGTGGCACACGAAGGGTTAACAACTGACGGACCATTCTGCATGGTCATCCGGGGGGGGGGGGGGGGAGGGGCATTTCATGAAGCATTTTGTCAGACAAAGTTGTCGGACAAATTTGATCTCAGCCAATCAGATGCAAGGATTTCAGTAGCTTGTAACAGTTTGTCAGAAAAATATCCGACCAAAATGCTTCATGAAATGCCCCACTGGTCTACCCAAGTTAATTTTGTTGTTGTTGTTTTTGTTATTGTTGTTGTTGTTATTGGGATATAACTAATGAATTCCATAAATTGTTATGTCGGGCAAGCTTAGGGATTATGTCGCTTTGAAAACGAGTGAAGAGCCCAACCAATATTGAGGGGGGCAAATGAAACATCATCTTATAAAACGATAATGTGCGCGCGAGCTAACTTCGGACTGACTTACCATAAAGCCACTCCACTGTAGACTAATCAGCAGAGAAGTACATACCAGGGCACACTATTTCTAAGTTCATATTCTTCGTAAAGCAGCAAATTTGGCAAGTAACCGTGTAGTTGGCTCTGACTACGAGGAAGAAATATTCATTATATGCACTATGAGCATATCCCCGGTCCAATCTGTCACCTGTACTGTCCCACCCTGGCAAAAGGAAGCAATTGACAAAAGTGACATTAATTTCTTGTAAATGAACAAAACAATTGTGATGTCGGTCGCAATGACATCGAAGCAAAAGTATCATCTAAACTTGAATAGATATACCTCGACACCTTTACTGTCTCTTCCAAATGCATGATAAACAATGATAATGGTGATGATGATGATGATGATGATAATGAAAACAACACCACCAACAGCATCAATAATAATAATAATGATAATGATAATAATAATGATAATAATAATGATAATAATAATTATAATAATAACAATGGTAATATACTAATAGCAATAGTAATGATGATAATAATAACAGTAATAATGATAGTAATAATAATATTATGATAATAGTAATCATTATGATTCGACCAATTTTTACTCCATATTTTTCCAGCAAAAACAATATGTCAGATTTGAGTGATTTTTCTGACCCGTACCCCCCCCCCCCCTTTGTAAGAGTACAGGGCAGTAAGTGTATAGGCCTACACAGTGAGTGTATAATATTATTATTTTTTTTTTTTGGGGGGGGGAGGGGCAAAACGAGTTTTTGCCTCCACCCCCCGTGCCCCTGTGACAAATAATTAATCAATTATTTAAAGGAATGTTACAGTATTAATTGGTGGAGATGAGAATCGAGCTTTTAACTTTTTGTGAGATACCAAGAAAACGCTTATGATATAGTACAGAACATACCATTTTAAGAGGAATTCAAAGTTTATTTGACGAAAATCGGGTTTGGAATGACAGAAACATCCAAAAACAAAGTAAAACAAAGCGATCTTTATAAAGTGTGGGTCCCACACTTTATTAGAATCGCTCTTTTTTTTTTGGGTATCTCAGCCATTTCAAAACCAATTTTCATCAAATAAACGTTGAATTCCTCATAGAATTATACATGCTCTTTCATATTTCATAAGAGGTTTCTCATTATCTCACCAAAAATGTTAGAAACCTTAAATGAAGTGTCAACCAAAACTGTACGGTCCCTTTAAAGACCAAAATGAACAGTAAAAGCACTTTTTTTTCTTGTCTAAAAGTTGTCAATTTCATAACTGAAAATGCGAAATTTTCGCGAAGATCATAATACACGCTATTAACATTAACCATTATCTATACACTAATATTTACTTATGAGTAAACTTAGTGTAAGATGGTAGCCTCGCGTCCTCGAGTGTGCCCCCTGAAACATACCTTTAGTAAGCCTTACATTTTCCCTTTCTTCTAGGCTTTTTAGCAATATCAGAATCATTTTTATTGCTCGAACAATGCTATCACGTTTAAGATTTTAATGAATACATTACAGACGAGTGGCAAAGTGAAAGTGACTCTCTCCTCTGCCCGTACTTACAGTAAAATGAAAAGTTTTCATAAGTTATGATAATAGCCCTTCGCAGTGATTTTTTTTCTATGTTAAATTGCCTAGAAATTTGAATTAAAATGTTCTGAAAACGCGACTTTTATACTCGGTTTTTACAAAAAGTCCATACCGTGATACCCTCCCACACCCTCCTCCGCTCGGTCGCTTCGCTCCCTCACCGAGGATCTCACACGGTCACATAATCATGTACCCCCGTATGTTATAATCGTAGTCCTTTAAACTGTTTTTTTTTTCGTCATGTTTAATTCCCTAGAAATTTGCTTTTAAATGCTCTACAAACGCGACTTTTGTACTCTATTTTTACAAAAAGTCCCTATCGTGAGAGGGGATATCCCCCTCCCACACCCTCGCCCCGCTCGGTCGCTTCGTTCCCTCGCCGAGGATCTCACACTGTCATACAAATGTACTCCCGTATGTTATAATCATAGTCCTTCGCACTAATTTTTCCCCACTAAGTTTGATTTCCTAGAAATTTGCTTTTAAATGCTCTATAAACACGACTTTTGTACTCTGTTTTTTTTACAAAAAGTCCCTACCGTGGGAGGGGGTCACCCTGCCCCCGCTCGGTCGCTTCGCTCCCTTGCCGAGTATCTCACACCGTCACATAGATGTACTCCCGTATATGTCATAATCATACTCCTTCGCACTATTTTTTTCCACTATGTTTAATTTCCCAGAAATTTGATGAAAATTGGTTTTGAAAATGGCTGATATATCCAAAACAGAGCGATTCTAATAAAGTGCGGGACCCATCTTTTATCATGATCGCTTTGTTTTACTTTGTTTTTTCCAAACCCGATTTTCATCACATAAACTTTGAATTCCTCTTAGAATGGTATGCCCTGTGCTATTTCATAAGTGTTCTCTTGGTACAATGTATCTCGCAAAAAGTTAAAAGCCCAATTCTCCACCAAAACTGTACCATCCCTTTGATAATGCAAATCAAGAGTAGACATACATATACAGAAAGCATTACATAGGATTCATGTGGTTCAATGTAGAACATCAGGCCTTAAAATGCAGATCACAGGCTGAGACATTAACCATGTCATAGAATTGAAAACATGAGATGAAAATAGAGGTACTTGGAATTCAATAGACCACTTCGGCAATGTAGCCAGTTGCATGCATGTTTTGTTTATAAAAGTTAACAAACGCTGCCCATAACAATCAAGAAAAAAAAAAAAGAGAAAGGCATGACCTGTCTTTCGTCAAACCAGTGAATTCCCGATTAAAAAGAACAGTTAGAAATGAAAAGGCTGAATCACATGGTGGGTTATTAGGGTGTTAGGAAAAGAAACACCCTTGAAATATCATGCCACCTATTATAAAGAGAAAGCGGAATAACTGCTTAAAAACCATACAAAGAGTTGCATACTTTGGATGGAATTGTTGATGATGTGACAGTTTAAAATTGTTAACAAAGAATACCCCTGGTTAAAAAAAAAACCAACAACAACAACAAAACATGGGGGAGGGGGCTTGACCCCATGGGCTTGACCTATCAAAGGTATATATTAAAACAAAAAAAAATAAAAAAAAAACCGAGAGTAAAAAAAAATCTGATGGTGACACAAGGTTACATAATGACACCTTCAAAAAGATCCTCAAGATAAACTGACGGATATGTAATTATGAACAGATGTCTTCAACCGCTTAGAAAGGGGGTTGAACACATGTCATTACGTATATAAAGTAAATAATCAGACAATGCTTTAGAAGTGACATGCCGTCCGTAGTCAATGCTTAACAATGCAAATCAAGAGTAGACATTACATCAACAGAAAACCTTACCTTAGGATTCTTGTGGTTCAATAAAACATTGGGTCTTAAAATGCAGATCACGGTCATCGACCGTGTCTTAGAATTGAAAATAAGGAGAAAATAGGGGTACGTGTAATTCAGATCACTTCGGCGATGTAGATTCATGCATGTTCAGTTCACAGAATTTCACAAGAGTTGCCCGTAGCAACAACAACAACAATGAATTCCCGATTTAAGAACCGAAAGAAATAAAACAGCTGAATTACATGGTGACACATGGTTTCATAATGACACCTTCAAAAAGAACATCAAGATAAATAATTAACGGATACATGATTATGAACAGGTGCCATTGACCCGCCCTTCCACCGCTTTGAAAGTGAGGGGTATAGCGTCCGGAAGGACGTTTAACACATTACGTAAACAAATAAACAGACAATGTTTTAGAGGTGACATGCCGTATGTATAGTGCATATCAGGAGAAGACATTGCAAGTACAGAAAGCCTTGCCTATACCGTATGGTTTAATAAAACATTAGGTGTTAAAATACCATGTGAATGCTTAAATTATTTTAGTCACGTATCAAGCAGAATCAAGAAGAATACCACTGCTGGGAAACAAGAAAAAACAAACAAACAAACCATAGTGTATAAACCACAGTGTGTTTACAACATTATTGTCGACCAGCGTGACCAGCAGGATGTGAAAACGCTCGAATTTAACAGTGTGAAGATGATTTCACACTGTGGCGTGGTTTTCACAGAGTGTTCACATGAAGTTCTGTTTCACACTGTAAATTAGTGATTCAAAATATGTTCACAATGCACTGGCCGATTGGAGGGGGGGGGGGGGGCACGCCGGGCGTGCCCCGTGTATTTTTATTTGTTATCAAAACAAATGAAATAAAAAGAAAAAAACGAGGGATGCGTGCGCCTCCACTCGTAAAGGCACCCCCATTTACGTAAATCCTGTATCCGGCCCTGCAATGTTAAAACGCTCTAAAAGGGAACACTTTACCTCTTCTACAAAAAATGGAAACATCTGCATGTAACGTACCATTCGGTCTTCATTAGTTTTTACAAACTACAGGTAAGACGCAATTGTACGTTAGTTATTTTTATGACCCCCCCCCCAAAAAAAAAAGGAGGCAATCAGAATACCCCTTCTATAAAGAACACAGCACCCCACAGTGTGTTCACGGTGTGTTCATTATTATGTTGACCAGCATGACCATAAGGATGTGAAAACGCTCGAATTTAACAGTGTGAAGTCGATAATTTCACACTGTGAGGTGGTTTTCACAGAGTGTTCACAAAATGTTCGGTTGCACACTGTAAATTGATGATTCACAATTATGTTCACAAATTCCTTCACAATGTTAAATCGCTGGAATTTAACAATGTGAACATATTTCACACTACGTTTCGCATTGTTTTACACACTGTGAGACAATGTAATATTTCCAGCAGGAATGTTTACACTCTGCGTATTCAGCGAATAGTGGCCTGTTATTTGAGCAGGTATCACTAACATCAGTATTGATAATATACATAAATTCCATAATTATGATATACAATACCTTAATACCGTATTAATCATGTACTAACAGGGCTCGACACTAATATTTTTCTCTAATCTTTGACTTTGATATTCTGTTTGCCCGAATAAAAGGAAATTATAATGATTTTGAATTTTAACTGCCCGATCTGGTCACCAAAACATAACATTTTTGGAAATTCGGTAGCCCGACATTGATCTTTAGTAGATCCTAGCCGTGGGTGACCGCTAATGTGGAGCCTTCACACATGCATCGAAAACTTGCAGAAGCAGTCCTTTCACATCTTCTTCGATTAAAATACAAAAATTCGCACGTACCCTACACTATACACTCAAGAAATTTTGATTCATTAAAAAAAAAGAACACTTAATAATCACACAGGCCAGTCGGGAATCACAGACCAGATGCATGGAATGCCGTACCTGCGACTCCCTATTTTCCTTTTAAGCTATAGCATAAAGAAGTACATTTGTAAGCAATTTATTCGGTAACATAAAAAAGCAACCCTCTTGCTTAGATTTGGATGGTCTCATCCCTTATCTTATATTGAAATTGATGATTATATAATACGATGTATGTATGATATATTACGTGGCCCCAGCACAAGCATCCTAATGCACAGCTGCAATACACACACAGCACTACCCTATAAAAATTATCTCTCTCCCTAACCCCGGCGCGGGGCGCTGTAACCAGTAACAGCGCCCCGACGACTTGTATGCAATTAAGTGAAGTAATCAAGTGCACTGCGATGCTTGCAATTCAGTATTAAAACAACTCATCGTTCAAAACGACACTTGGATTCGCAACGAAAAGCCACATGTTGTAATACCATATTGTTGAATATTATAGGCAACCATTACCTCCGAAAACAAGATTAATCGTCATCATCATTAGGCGTTTTCACATCAGCCCGATGTTTCGAAATAGCGCGCTATTTTCTGACTTTGGAAATTAACCCGATCACGAAATAGCGCACTATTTGATAATGTAAACTCAAATTAGTGCGCTAATTGTATCGCTCTGATCGAGCAAATTTCTCAAGTCCAACTCGGGAAGTTTCTGAAATAGCGGGATAATTGGCGAACTAGCGCGCTATTTGATGATGTGAAATCGCCTCAAGAAATTAGCGCGATGCATCCCATCATGCCTAGCGTGTGTGACCCGAAAGCGCGCGCTCTACTGGTATATCCGACACTGTTTGCGCATGCTCAGCTGTCGAATTACGGCTCGAAGAAAATTCGGGCTAATTCTCTTTGGGCTGATGTGAATAGAAAATGAAATAGCGCGCTAATTGGCGATCGCGAAAAATATCTCGAGCTTGGATTTTTATCAGGTTGGTGTGAAAACGCCATCTGAGACCATCTCCGCGAGATGCGAATCGCCATTTTGAACATATCACGTAAATAAAAATGATCTGCGCATGCGCAAATGAATATTCATTTCAGTTCTCAGCTCGCCGCCCTGTTTTTGTTTTTTCCACACGCATACATTGTGTGTTATAATAATACGCTATATGTGCTACGTTTTATCCACACCCGATCGACAGCAAGGCTGTTAGCGCATGCGCTGTGGAAGTTTTACTATGATACGAAGTGTGGAACGACTAAAACCTCGGATAAAATCTTTCACTGGGCTCTTAAAACAGATCCTATTGTAAATCGATTTCCGCGCCTCTGATTGTAAGTATCTTTAACAGTATGGCTACGAATTTCAATGTCAAACCCTGTACTTTGGACTCTGGTCACCAAAATTCTAGGCCATATCGGGCGGTACATCAATAGCCATAGGGCTGTAATGCGACCCCGACTCGGTACGGGTTGGGGTCGCTGGTGCGGTTACTCTCTCCCATGCACGACATATCTCTATTGAAAAAAAATCTGCCTTTTGTTAGAGGCATGCAAACCTGAGCTAAATTTCCTGTGAGGTGTCTGTCCATTCAAGCCATACTATAATTGTAATGCTGACGGTCTCCTGCTTCCGTTGTAGAATCAGCGTTGCCTTGTAATGATTTATGCAATTAAACATGTTATAATGATTATGCTGTAATTATAATAATATACATGAGACTGTACTGCCTTGTTTGCTCCTTTATAATTCAGTTATGTCATTTACTTACAAACAAACAAACAAACGGTGGAGTGCTTCCTCATTTTTCACAGAGAAAATGTAAAAGGTCAGGGTTCTGCAGCACTCCCAGCATGCTCGGCTCTCATGGGCATGGATAGACATGTTATTTAGTGTGTTGTATAATATCTATGTAGTGAAACGAAGCCCTTAGGAGGCTTCCGGATTACGTTTTAAACGTAGACATCTCAACATATTCAATTCAATTTTATATTCATAAACCAAACATAAATAACAAGATAACACAAATCGCTGATACAAAAATTCACATGGTTTTTAGGACCCCGAAAGAAGCAAGGCTTCATTATTGCAATTGGATTGACCTATATAGTTTCAGAATTTATAGTGATTATGATGAGGAATAAGAATGCTTTCAATATCAATCACAAATCATAACGAACGAGAATGATGACATATAGCAGCTCCTCGCAAGAACACACGATATAATATTTCTGCTCAAGGAAGCTGAACAAAACACGAAGGCATGCATAAATTCTATACGCGGGTGAAGCTATACGCTGTCTTATCTGCTCCGGGACCGCAATAAAGTCCATGCACAAATCTACACATGGCACTATCGATTTATGTACTACATGATGTGAAATTAGACAAAAATGTCTGGAATGTATTTTAAGAGCATAACATTTGCCCTAATACTTTATACTACGGAAGGACAAATATCAGTACCGATACCTGTTCAGGCCCGCCTCTGACTAGGACCTGGGAGAGATGTAGCCGAGGTCGTATCGGAATGATGTGAGTTCGACGCAAAATATCAGAGCTGAGGTGTTCTCTCACCATCAAAATCAACGCGACTGCAATAACAGAAGACGCGATCCAACATAGCTTCATTTTATTGCCCATGTTTGCGATATGCATATGAAAAGAACGCACTGTGATATTCTGGCTGTTTCCAAAGTCATCAGATATATGCCATAATATTCTGCCAGAAACCTGAGTATCCCTGGTAATAGCGCAACCAGCATGACAAGAAAAACACCCAATACACGGAAATGCTATATAGATGTCCAAAGATCTAGAGCATTCATGTTCGACTTCCGGTGTCAAGTAGTGCAATGTCGTAGGCGCGTAGCAAGTCGTTGAAACATCATTGTTCATAATTATTATGATATTATCGTGATGAGAACAATATTGGATTTTAGGATACTTGAAATCGAGAAAACAGTAGGCCTACTAACCTTCGCATAAATAGTTTCACATATCTAAAAAAAAAAAAACACGCATATTTTGCTATCTATTAAGCATTTCCTTTTCGATATCTAGAGTTGTTTTCCAATATTGAGCAATTTCAGATACCAAGATGTTCAGTGAATGTTGAGTGTAAAAGTCGCACAAGAATTAATTCCTTTATTGCTATGTTTGAGTTAAGTTGACCTGTTTTGGGATAGTTCAGGCACTATCATTTGATCATTATAACACTCTCATTACAAATACTGCATATAAATATACGCCTTTTCAAATAATCATGACTGTTGACATACACATTAATAAGACGTATTTTTTCCGAACTCAAGGTCTTGCAAAGACATACACAAACATAGAGCTTTGAAAACGTTACTCTAGAAGAGAAAATAGCTTTAAAAACACAAATTGACAACACACACACACACACACACACACACACACACACACACAAAATGATTTCGTAAGAGGATATTCATTAGGAATATGGGAACCCGATGTGATGGGGATTGTCCCTTATGCGACATACAATAAAGTTCAAGAGTGTTCTAATCAACGTACATGTACATGTGAATATACTGACTTGATATTAGCAATATAGCACGGTGGAAATTCAGTGTACTTCCATATTATCTAGGGCAAAAGAAAAAAAAAGATAACATATCTACGAAATGAAGTAAATAAGTCGAAAATAATCAATGATATCGGTAAAATCATGAATGATTTCCCAAAACTGTTCGTACGCATAAATCTTACGGAGATTCTTATTGGATATCATTGTAAAATAACCTTACCCAGAATTGGTTGCATTTTTCTTTTATTACAGTATCTGGGCATGTTTTATGTCGGTCGAAAATTATAGAGGGATACGTTATCAAACAAATTTTTTTCTTAAGTGGGCAAAATTTGGCAAGTGTATACCCTCTAAAAAAATCCGGTTGACCCAGAGCTGGGTCCGTTGGGGTCACACACCGCTCCGGGTCAAAAATGACTTGGAAGTTGGTCATGAAGACCCGCAGTGAATGTAGGGCAAGTTTTGAATGTGGAGCTCAGGAAGATGTAGTTAAGTGGACATGGATTGACACTGGATGTCTGCGGTAACTACGAGTCTGTAAGACATTGCATTATACGCTTTAGCTATCTTAATCGGGGCTTCATTATATTTGTGGTGACTCTGTGTGGCCTGATGGGGTAGCCAAATTTTACCGTAGGACTAGTAATTTTTCCTTTTGATGAACCAACCCTTAAAGGTGTAGCTTTGGTTGGGATGTAGTCTTTTGTCAAGGCCCTCTCGCTGTATGGTAAAAAGAGCCCAGCTGCGTCAGTCGCGCTCGGCTGGGCTCGCTTCGCTCGCCCGTTACAACGAGAGGGCCTTGACAAAAGGCTAGATGAGATGGGGCTTCTGGTTTCAAATTCTTTAATGAGATAATGAGAAGTCTGTTATGAGATACGAAAGAGAATGTAATTCTCAGATGAATTCAAAGTTTATTTGATGAAAATTGGCTTTGAAATGGCTGAGATATACAAAACAATGCTATCCTATTAAAGAAAAGGTGTGACTTACCTTTTATCAGTATAACGGCAGGCGAAATAGTAATTAATAATATTGTTTGACGTGGGTCAGGCATGTCCACTATACCGAGCAGTGTTCTTACATTGTACAATGTACATGCGACGGAAGTACCCTGTATTACGACCTTGGAAACACATTCCAATGTCAATGTGGCAGAGAATGTTAAGGTTAACTCTTTTTGACCCCTGCACTCCCTACCCTCCAATACTCTGTGTACTGGAAACCCAAGCCTCATGTAGGATACATTCTTCGTGCACTCAAGCCGCTCATGACATGACTATGAGTATACTTATACATGTGAGAAGACAGAATAGGAAGCACCATTATTTCTGAAGACTGAGCTGAGAATGCTGAATACAGTACTGTTAAGTGGGTTCACAAACATAGTTGGTATGAATAATTGCTCTCTAAATTAATACATAGATATCCTATATTGACGATTATGAATTAAGAGACAAATTCAATAGGTTTATATTTCTTGTAAGTATACAATTATTTCCTTTCTTCATGTCTTATGTACATGCCTCATGAAGGATAAGTTTTGTTTCTGGTTTCCACTATACGCATGTGAATGCGGATAATGATATACAATTTAGGTATTTCTTCTCATGTACTAGTATTAGCGGTTCATTTTGTTACCGTTTGTTAGAGAGTCAATTCGAAGTACATGTACATGCATTTACGATGCGCTGTAGGGCCCCAAACCTGTTGTCTGCAATTCAAATGTTATACTCGATACGGCTTGAGAATATCAATAATAGCAACAATGTAGGCCTATATACATTCATTGTTGTGCTGCTGTTAACTGTCTTCATAAATCAATAATTATTATAAAGTATGTGTTCCACGACAACGTTGTTGGCGACTACACAGTCGTGTTTTTTATACGTGTTTATTACGTTATGTTGATGTGTGAGTACTTTAACTGTATCACTCTGTTTCAGTTCGTATAAAACACTTCGAGGAGGTCCAGTGGTGCACTTGATGTTACAAGCCGTGAATATACATAATTATAGTGAAACCAGGTGAAACTGGAATGCCTTTTCGCTTTGTACAATGTATTTGTGACGTCTTCGGGTTGACGTGACGGACTGTGAAGTACGTTCGACAGTTTTAAACAGAACCCTCTATCGTGTTAATACAGCAAATATGATCGCTTTGTTTAACTTTATTTTTGGATATTTAAACCATTTCAAAACCAATTTTCATTAAATAAATTTTGAATTACTCTTAGAATTGGATGCTCTTTAACATTTCATGATAAATTATGGTTTCAAAGCATTTCGCAAAAAGGTTAAAATCTGAATCCTCATCTCAGCCAATACCAAACCATTGTCATGTTTCAGACCTTTACGTACATTTCTATTTTTGGCCACCAAAAATTTCAGATTTAAAGATGCTAGTGGCCACGGTCCACCAGAGGAAAAAAAAAAAAGTTTCGATGTGAGCCCTGTTATAGCAAGACGTGCTGTGAGTGTGACAGGGCAGGTGAATTCATGTTGCTTCTAAAAATCTGAATTTGAAACACTTCACAAACCAAATATGAAAACGAGATGTCATTCTGTCCATTTCAGAAGTCCTAAGAATATAGCCTCTAAGCCCAGACGGGATGGTAACTAGTCTGGTTTCCAGACCCTTTGCCAACTGGACTCCGCGGCGACGAAGTCGCCGCCTTTGCCGAAGGCACGAGGACAAAACCACCTTAAACTATACCCGATTTCGACGTTGAGGGCGTCAATATCCTGAATAGCGAAATAGTACGAGCAGAGGGGCTGGAAGCCAGACTAGATGGTCACTGGAGACGGATGATCCCGGATGTCACACACTGCCATGGACATGAAAGAGCAATAAGCCGGTTCGGAGTTCCATGTTGTTGTTGTTATTTTGATTTTTGGCGTGTATCATTCATTTATGAATATTTACGCCTAATGCCTGTTAAAATCTATACAAATATCTTTATGATTATTATTATTGATCATTAATTCAAAATTTTCCGCTGCATTATTGCTGCAATTGTGGAGATTTTATAAACAGACTGTCACCCACCCATCATTGGCCGTTTTTGTGTATTTTCTGGCCAGCCCGGTTCGTCGTGAACAGGCTTCTCAGCTTGCGCATGCGCCCGTGCAAGCCTAGGCCCCTCCAATACCGGCCAAGACTGGGATGATGTCTGTTAATGTCAATGTCTCCTTTTCCGATTGAATTACTGAAACCAAAAAACAAAATATAATAATTTTGAAACCATTATAACATAAAAATCAAAGCAGACATTCTGGGCTTCTGGTGAGGTGCAGATGATCATAATATGCTTCTTACGTACATTTTTGTTTTACATACAAACATACACACACTTGCACTTACACAATACCAAGTTACATACGTACATAATGTTATCTTCAACAATTTATTGTATATAGTAATTATAGGAAGGAGAATCTTTGTGTCCTTCTTACGAAGGCCACCAATGCTTTTTGGTTTGAATATTCTGATGAATTTAAAAGTCTCAAAATGTTCTTTACTTCCTTACAATCTGTTTCAGCTAACAACATTGTCCTTTCTATTATAAATCTAGGGCATTCGATTAGAAAATGTTTCGTGGTTTCTGATACTCCACATCTTTCACATAGCCCGGTATCATGCTTCTGCAATAAAAAAAAGATTATAATTTAAGCCAATATTATCCATTCTTAAACAGTGCAAAATTGTCTCACTGTTTTTTTTTTTTGCTTTAATACACATTTGAATGTCACTGATACATAATTTTGTATGTCTTTTAGGGGGGAGATTGTTTCTTCCCATCTTTTTTGCCATTTTTGCATACAATACAATCGAATAATACTATTTGACTCACTCTTGTTTATTTAGTTTTGAACTTCTACTTGATTGTGTGTTAAGGCTTGTTTAGCCGCTCTATCTACCACCTCATTTGGATGGATCTCGCAGTGACCTGGGATCCATTCGAAATATACCTGAGTTCCTTCATGGCGTAGATTTGTATACAACATCAATATTTCGTAGATGATCTGTTCTTCCCGATCATTTTTTATTGCTTGCATAGCACTAAGAGAATCGGAGAATATCACTGCTCCCGTATGCAAACATGGCAGTTGGTTTAGCCAGTGTAGAGTGAGCACAATAGCTATTAATTCAGCTCTGTATGAAGAAGTATTGTCTTGGAGTCTCTTAGATTCTACGTGATTATAATGTGGGACATAAAAAGCCGCAGCTACTTTTCCTTTGTCTGGAGACTTGGAACCGTCCGTGTATATATGGAGATAATTCGCCCATTTTTTATTAATCAGTTCTAAACTTCGCTGTCTTTGATACAAAATATGATCACTCTTTGAAATATAATCAGTTAACTCCGTGGATACTACCGCCGTTTCATAGTGCCACAACGGCATTGGAGTTGTCATAAATAGTTGTTCTACGTTATAATTCAAATCTTCCGACAAATTCAATACTCTCTGTGCGAAAGGTTCTCGTGTGTTTTTACCTTTATGAACATTGAATTGCCAGCAATCTTCCAACTGTTCTGCGAGAGGGTGATTCGGGATACTAACAACACGTTTTTTTAATCTTACACTAAACATTTCACGACGTAAATCTAAAGGCATTTCCCCTAACTCTACCTGTAAGGTTCTGAGAGAGGTTCCCTTTTTTGCCCTAGCACAGACTAACAGAGACTGATACTGAATGGAATTCAAAACATTCTTTACGTTTGTTGATGCGGAGTCGTATGCCTCACAAGCATGATCCATGAGGGAACGTATAATGGATATTGCATAATGACCAGATACCCTCTGAGAAAGATAATAATAATAATAATAATAATAATAATAATAATAATAATAATAATAATAATAATAATAATAATAATAATAATGATAATGAGACTCTGTACGATGGTATATTACTTTTCGCTATCCCTATACTCATAAAAAATGAGCAATTCACCGGATACTACAACGCAGTTCAAAATGAATCTTCAGATCGTTCAAAGAGATGGGGGCCTTCAAACATCTAACATCAGAGGCACAAATCAATCAGCTGTGCAGTTCTTTTGTAGGCCTACATCCATAGCAAACTGACAGCAGTGGTATTTGAATAGTATGTATATACACAAAGTATAGAATTTCAGATTATTCAATTTGCACGTATAGGCCCTTCGTAGGATAGTGCATGAAAGAGTATAAACAGGCTGTTTAATTCCGTAGTCAGAGCAAGTCAAATTGACGATTAGCTTTCCACATCGCTAAAAGGCAACAAAAGCTGCCAGGCGGAGTACGAATTCGCACGTAAACAATGAGGCCCCCTGGTTAGAGCATAAAATTTCGCCGTACACGTACTGTGTTCAATTATCCAACTTATGCAGTAAACTGTAGCATTATATATTGTATAAATCAGTGGTTCATAAACATATGCATATATATATATATATATATATATAGTAGGTTGTCCACGTGTTGGCAAGATAACAAGATAAGAAACAAAGAAACAATACTGAACAAAGTTCATGCTGTATTCACCAACGTTTATTTCTGCACACAAATTTTCGAGCGTCTCGCCGCCCTTTCTCAAGTGTTGAGATCAACACTTGCAAGAGGGCGGCGAGACGCTCGAAAATTTGTGTGCAGAAATAAACCGTTGGTGAATACAGCATGAACTTTGTTCCAGTATTATAGACATATCTGTATATTATATAACATAATGTCATATCATATTCCATAATGTTACATGTATTATATTTATGTATTTCATTGCAGTTTGTTACAAACATGAAAAAGGAAAGAAAGAAAGAATATGAACAAGGTCTCGCAAATACACAAGAGAAAACGTCGAAAAAATCGTTGCATTTTATCTATCACACATGATGATCGATCTTTCAAACATAATAGCCAAGAAGCCAGAAAGGCGAGTTATGCATTGAAAGAAGTTACAACACTCATGAATAAAAGAATCTTTGATACTGCAACATTCAATGTAGATAAATCATTCCACATGTATATTTATGCTCTATACAAGAGAGTACAGTGCTCAATTGAACAGACTAGTTGTGAACGTGAATACCTTTTGGCGAAATTGAATGCTCTAACTTAAGTCATGCGTCCCTCTGTGCTAAACGAGTAAGAGCGAATATGAATGACGTTTTTGAACTTTTTATTATTCCATGGCGAATTCAAATGCCCATGCTTTTTTTTTTTCAATCCGCTTACCTATAGGGATTATAAATGCTGATTATTTTGTATTTTCTGTTGCAATATCACAAAATTGAAAATCTATTCATATTCTCGCATGCAGTATAGTCCGGAATTGGATAGGAAAACCTACATGTTGGCAGTTGGAACTTCAACTCTTCAAATAAAACCTCCTTCGTGTCCTTGGTTTAAAGGTACTGTTCACAATTGGGAGCAGTGATTTCAAAAATGTTCAAGATATCACATTTGATGCATATGTGTGTGTAGGTCAGTTGTATCACAAAACATCCTATATACCATGTAAACATTTCGCAAAAACATAAGGAATATCATTTTCTCAATAAACCATACCTGTATAGACGGTTTAGTCTATAAACATTTTCTGTTGTAACTATCATCCACATTTTGATTATCTAATAATACCTAAAATCAGTTACGAGTATACTGATTCAAATTTTTACATTGATTGTTTCTATCTCTAACTCACATTTTAGAACTATTTTGAAGCACAAAAGCTTGTTTTTTGTTTCATCTGTAAAATGGCAAATTAAGCCTATAACCACGGATTTCTCGAGTAAAAGTCTTTTAGATTGGAATGTGTGATGTGTGGGTTTTTCGCACTTGGTGCACGCAAAATTAAGTATAGGTATTACAGTAGTTCGCTCAATTTTGAATATAGTGCCATGAAGAGTATAGATATTTCATTCAGTTTCGTGGATATAGGGCAGCCAGAACCGTTCGGCCAATCGGCATTCAGATTCGATAAAGTGCAGCTAAAACAGTTTCGAACATAATGAACTTCTTTCTAAAACCGGTGGCTTATTCTTATAGTAAAGGTTGCGATTTGTAAGTTCTGATCTTCATCGTTTGGCCTCTATGCTTTGATTTGTGAGGAAATAAAGTATGTTACATAATAAAAAATAGCATTTACTTGTTTGTTGAAAATGAAGATAGTGCTTACAGGGTCAGATAAAAAACGATAAAGATAAATGTGATTATGATTACCATCATTTTTTTTTTTTTTTAGAAACAGGAAACAAATCTCTTTAGGCAAGCAAGATTACCTTCATAGAAGTCTACTCTGAATTAGTATAGAAGATATATAAACAATCATTCATCGATGAAAGAAAGCCTGAGAACGGGTTTTCATGATTTGCCTATAAACATACGCACACACACACACACACACACACACGCATTGTTACGAATATGCCCATACTCATCTCAGTCAGTATTAGTTTGTGAGCGGCAGCAGTCGCGTTGTATGATCACACACACACACTCACACTCACATGCACGCACATTAAAGATGTTTATGAGGCATCACCAGGAGTACTAAAGCACGGATTGAAGGGGATTTTAGTTGAAAACGTACATGAGACACAAATTGCCCCATTGATGTATCAAGTACAAGCATAATAATGCCCTTTTAAAGCTTCATTTACAGTAATCACAATCAATATAAACATAAATCTATTTTTATCTATAGTTACATGTTAAAACTTCGCCATCTTCCCCAAACTTTCGTGAGTGCCGTTATTAAAAGGGAATATAATTCCATCTCAACAGTATACGCTTAATATTTAAGTGATTCATGCCTACGAAATAGTGTACGCTACCCTACACTAGTCCAACGTAAAGTCTTTTAAGGCTGGATTCAAGGATTCTACGTCAAACAAGATTTGCACCGACTATTTCGACGAAGTCGTAAGGCTACGCAACACTATACGCAACTCCGTACACAGGCATATAAATCCACGTACTGGATTTAAATTATACCTTTTTGAATTGCGACTTGTTAATGTATGTCTGCGATGCCTGGGTCTGCTTTGTTATAAGCATTATGCCAATGTTCTAACATTCAAATGTGATTTCTATAGGCCCTTCCTTCAAAAAAAAAATAATAATAATAATGAATTTCCTCGCCTGATCGAGTTTGCTTTTTCTTGTGTCAATGTTGTCTGCTTGTCTTCTTTTATGGAGATTTCAGAATCTCGTAGGAAAAGGGCGGATCTAGAGGGGGCGCAACGGGTGCGCGCCCCTCTTTATTTCTTTTTTTTTTTTTTGTTAAAGCAAAAGAAATGAAAAGTGCGCCTCTTCAATTGTTATAATGGCGCCTCCCCTTTGGCGGAATTCCTGAATCCGCCCCCGGATACCAGTATGACTATATATCGAAAACTTCGAGGGGGGGGGGGGGGGGTTAACCGTCACCATTTCAATGATGCCATTTGTTAACAATGCCTGCCATACCTTTTGATAGATAACGCATTTTTGCTGTGATAATAAGCTAATCAACTTGCACTGTAATGGGGGCAACGTCCACGACATTTCATGTTTATAAGAACAGTACTCTCGTCTTCTGTACATGCAGTTCAACTCCATGTCCAAATTTTCTTACAGTGGGACAGGTCTGCGATGTGATGGCGTTTTCATTAGTTCGTTTGAACAATTATTGTTTATGTTTTCTTTTCTTTTTTATTTCTTATTTTTCGGTGGGGGAGTTCTTTTGTACAATATTTTCTACTTCAGTACAGCTGTCATGTTACCTTCCTGGCGGAATACCTTTATCAATCTCAAAAACAAAATAATAATAATAATAATAATAATAATAATAATAATGATAATAATAATAATAATAATAATAATAATAATAATAATAATAATAATAATAATTATTATTATTATTATTATTATTATTATTATTATTATTATTATGATAATAATCATAATAATAATGATAATAATAATAATAACAATAATAATAATAATAATAATAGTCATAATAATGATAATAATAATGTGTTGCTTGAAGGTTTGCATGGTGAAGTAAATGAGGGAGAAAGATTTGCGGTGACACCATGTGCATGTATAGTCCTTATGATAACCGGATCGTTGTTCGGCAGAAGAAGAGCCTATGGAGGAGAATTGAAGAGGGAAGCCACATGGGGGCTAAGGAGGGCAAAACGTGAAGAGTCGGGGACAGTGATGGGCTGGAAGTTGAAGTTGCACTAGTGGAGACGGTATATAGAGAAAGGAACAGAGAGAGTGGTAAGGAAGAATAGAGTGAGAATCAAGTAAGATGTTCGGACATCGTTAGGAGGAGAAAGATGAAATGGAAGGGAAGAGGGAAAAGTTGAAGGTTGGAAAATCATGGAGATAGGAGAGAGAAGTGAAGATTCATGAAACCAAGAGAAGAACGAAGTCGGCGAACAATGTGGACAATGGAATGCGGAATCAATGGAGAAAGGATGAATAATAATAATAGTGCTAATTCAAAGCACAGCACAGTAATCGTGGCGCTTCAAAAATGAAAAGATAGATATGAATACATGTTCAAACGTGACAACAGAAAAGAAAATGGCAAACAACAAACAAACACATACCAGATAAAGAATACAATTGTTCCGAACATTGTACATGTTATAGACAGCAATTATAGCCATCGGTTTGAGCAGTTGAGAGGAACAGATAAGTTTTAAGTTTGGATTTGAATGTTTCTGTAGATGACAGTTGCCTTAACTGAATAGGTAACTGATTCCATGTTATTTTGGTCCCATACGGGAGAAAGCACGATCACCCCATCCATGTTTTACTCTGGGTATTTGGATTAACAATGCATCTGATGATGAACGTAAACTTCGTGTTGGATTGTATTTTCGAACAGAGTCACGTATATACGGGGAAAAAGAATGAAGTGAATGATGTACTAATAACAGAATCTTGCAAATAATCGTTCTTGTTTTTTTTTCTACAGGTAACCAATGTAAGGAACGGAGAATTGGTGATATGAAATTATACTTATTCATAAAAGTTAATAACCGGGCAGCAGAATTGAACCGCTGACGTTTTGTGACTTCTTTGTTTCTTTTTTTTTTGGAAGATTACCCAACAGCGAATTCAAAAAATCAAACCGAGAAGAAATAAAAGGATGAATAAGTATCTCGGCTGCAGATTTCGACAAATATTTCCTTATGACCTTGTATGAAACTTAAATTACGCAATTGATATCTAACATTCTGCAACTGAACATTCTGCTGAATTTGAGTTATATTAATCTTAATAAGGTTTATGTATTAGTTTTTAAAAATGTACTAGGGGAACAAGGTTTTGCTGTGCACGTGATATCAGAACCCACAGACCTGTAATATGAGGGGGAAATAATACCCAAAACAAACAGCCATGCATTTGCATTTATAGCGTAATACTATATTATATCATTATGTATGTTTGCCTGGCAAACAAGCATGGAGGAAAAAACACGTAACATTATTGTTTGGAGACAGCTGGGCGGAGACAGAGCGTAGTCAGCTGCAATCTTGATTGTTTGACTTCTTCGTTGAACAAAACTCAAAACTCCCGATATAACAATGAGCTCTTTGCAAATACACTGGTGGGTGAGTCAACACCAAACGCAATGATTTGCGAAACTCTTCTTTCTTTCTTTCTTTCTTTCTTTCTTTCTTTCTTTCTTTCTTTCTTTCTTTCTGTCTTTCTGTCTTTTTAAAACTGGAACTGACGGTAAATACATAGAATGACTACTCCCAACTATGATGCCTGTCTTTCAGGTGAGTGCAATAAGAATTCCATGAGTGACGGTATTTATTTTCTTTTCGTCCGATTAGAATCTGGATGGATTCATTAACATTGCTCTATATTGGAAGATGCGTACAGTCGCAGATTAAACTACAGCTGTATCTACAAAGCAGTGTCATGCAACGGCGTAGCCAGGATTTCATCTTAGGGGGGGGGGGGCGGTTAGTCTGCGAGGGAGCGAAGCGACCGAGCCCGAGCGAGCGGAGCGAGCGAGGGGGGGAGGGTGTGGGAGGGGGGTGTCCCCCCTCCCACGGTAAGAACTTTTTGCATTTTGATGTTGTAAATGGTGCAATTTGATGCATGTTTTTGCGCGTTTTATCGACATGAAACAGTCCCACTTGTTTAAGGTAGCAGTTTATTTTGATGTCGATTATTATTGAACAATTTGCCTGTAAAATTGTATAATTTAAATACACTTCTTGTATCAATTCTTTTCACTGAATCATGAACGCGACTGAACCCGAGCGAGCGGAGCGAGCGAGGGGGAGGGGAGGGTGTGGGAAGGGGGTGTCCCCCCTCCCACGGTGAGAACTTTTTGCATTTTGATGTTGCAAATAGTGCAATTTGATGCTTGTTTTTGCGCGTTTTATCGACGTGAAACAGTCCCACTTGTTTCAGGTAGCAGTATATTTTAGTGTAGATTATTATTGAACAAATTGCCTATAAAATGGTATCATTTAAATACACTTCTAGTATCAATTCTTTTCACTGAATATCATGAACGCGACTGAACGCGAGCGAACGGAGCGAGCGAAGGGGGAGGGGAGGGTGTGGGAGGGGGTGTCCCCCCTCCCACGGTAAGAACTTTTTGCATTTTGATGTTGTAAATGGTTCAATTTGATGCATGTTTTTGCATGTTTTAACGAGTTGAAACAGTCCCACTTGTTTAAGGTTGCAGTATATCTTGATGTAGATTATCATTGAACAATTTGCCTGTAATATGGCATGATTTAAATACACTTCTTGTATTAATTTTTTCATGAATATCATGAACGCGACTGAACCCGAGCGAGCGGAGCGAGCGAGGGGGAGGGGAGGGTGTGGGAGGGGGGTGTCCCCCCTCCCACGGTAAGAACTTTTTGCATTTTGATGTTGTAAATGGTGCAATTTGATGCATGTTTTTGCGCGTTTTATCGACGTGAAACAGTCCCACTTGTTTAAGATAGCAGTTTATTTTGATGTCGATTATTATTGAACAATTTGCCTGTAAAATTGTATAATTTGAATACACTTCTTGTATCAATTCTTTTCACTGAATCATGAACGCGACTGAACCCGAGCGAGCGGAGCGAGCGAGGGGGAGGGGAGGGTGTGGGAGGGGGGTGTCCCCCTTCCCACGGTAAGAACTTTTTGCATTTTGATGTTGCAAATGGTGCAGTTTGATGCATGTTTTTGCGCGTTTTATCGACGTGAAACAGTCCCACTTGTTTAAGGTAGCAGTATATTTTGGTGTAGATTATTATTGAACAATTTGCCTGTAAAATTGTATAATTTAAATACACTTCTTGTATCAATTCTTTTCACTGAATCATGAACGCGACTGAACCCGAGCGAGCGGAGCGAGCGAAGGGGGAGGGGAGGGTGTGGGAGGGGGTGTCCCCCCTCCCACGGTAAGAACTTTTTGCATTTTGATGTTGCAAATGGTGCAATTTGATGCATGTTTTTGCGTGTTTTAACGAGTTGAAACAGTCCCACTTGTTTAATGTTGCAGTATATCTTGATGTAGATTATCATTGAACAATATTAGCCTGTAATATGGAATGATTTAAATACACTTCTTGTATTAATTTTTTTCTCTGAATATCATGAACGCGACTGAACCCGAACGAGCGGAGCGAGCGAGGGGGGAGGGGAAGGTGTGGGAGAACTTTTTGCATTTTGATGTTGCAAATGGTGCAATTTGATGCATGTTTTTGCGTTTTTTAACGAGTTGAAACAGTCCCACTTGTTTAAGGTTGCAGTATATTTTAGTGTAGATTATTATTGAACAATATGCCTATAAAATGGTATCATTTAAATAATCTTCTTGTATTAATTCTTACACTGAATATCATGAACGCTGTCTGTTCAGCAATCAAACAGAAAAAGCATGCACACGAGGGTGTAGATGATAGGGGCATATCCCCTCCCACACGAACGTGATTTTGCGTTTTCAGACCTGAAATTCAGCGATCTGGTGCAAATTTTTGGTGCAATACTTTTTCATCGAAGTGTTAAAATCACGGAATTTAGCTCTTATTCCGAATGTGCACCATCTGTGTGTATGTATAAAGTCTAGTGAGGTATAGAGCTTAGGGGAAGGGGGATTTCCCCTCCCGCTCGCGGAGCTTTTGCGTTTTTAGAATTGAAATAAAGCGATCTGGGTATAGCCACAGTCTACTTCTATGCATGGCGGAAGGGGGGGGGAGGGGCGGGCGAGCAGGGAGAAGGCGTGGGCGAGTGTTATCTCCACCCTTCCCTTCCGATGGAGCTTTTGCCTTTTTGAGGTTGAAATTGAGATATCTCGTATACGCATATTTGATGGAATCAACATTTGGGAAATCACAAAAAAAAACCAACTGATGGGGAGGGGGGGGGGGACTGAGGGAGGAAAGGGTCGATTAAAATGGGAAACTCCCCTTATACATGAGGGAACCTTGAGTTTTCGGAATATAAGTGATAAGTCTTGTGCACTCAGAATTATTCATAATTTTTGTGCAAATCTAAAAAGTGTACTAAGCTAGGGAAAGAGGCACAGAGGGGGAGGGTTTGGGAGGGGGTTTCCCCCTCCCAAGCACGAGAGATTTTGCATATTTTGAATTGAAATTCAACGATCTGGTGCACAATTTGAGTGAAATATTCAAAAAATATCTTATTTGATGAAAGGTTGCAAAGGAGACCCGCTTCATGTGCATGCATACAGTATACACGCATTTTTTTTTTCCGCCTCCCAAATCCCCGGTCCAAATCTTAGGGGGGGGGGGGCGACCGCCCCCATCGCCCCCCCCCCCCCCCCCCTGGCTACGCCAGTGGTGTCATGCAGGGCATGTTAATATCTTACACGCACAAACCACTTTGTGGTATAAGCTACTTAAGATGAAGTTGTCGATTCATGAGACGGGACTCGTTCTGCATTGTTCTGTGCCAAATAAATGAAAAACAAATTTTACCAACTTTTTAATAGGGTGTTTATCCAGTTCCATTAAAAAAAAAACAAGAGACCCGGGGGTCTCGCGCTCACCTGAGTATCGCAAGTGCACCTTCCATGCATTCTTTCAAACTCTTACCTGAGAACATTGGAAACCTACGGTTGGGGTTTGAGAGCTGGGGGCATGGTGTCCATTTACATAAAAATTATTCTATCACACTGGTACACTGGTACCTGCCAAGTACACTGTACTTTATAGAATGTTGGATTTTGCAGTTTGGAAAAAAAAAGAAGACTTAAAGCCCTATCAATGTATTGATTCTAGAGAAAAACATTATTGGACATTAGGAGGTTTGGACCCCTGGGGCCCCCAAGGAAAGCATGGTGCCCATTCAAACACTTTGAGATATTATCCCCATAGGAATGCTACTTGCCAAGTTTGGTGAAAATCCATTATGTTGTTTTCAGCAAGAAGATGAAAATATAGGCCCTTATATGGACCCCCCCCCCCCCATTCCATCCCGCTTCCTTGGGTCCCACGGGGGGCGGGGACCCCTGATTCTCCCATGAACAAACTTGAAACAACAGTCATCAATATACTGACTCATTGTATTAACTTAGCTCAATCACTTCTGGTTCTCGAGAAAATTTGTAAAGATTCCTTACAAGGGGTGGGGTGGGACCCCTGGGGGCCCCCAGGTGGGGCATGTTGGCCATTTGATGGAATTGAGATTCTATCCCCCTAGGGATGCTAGCTGCCAAGTTTGGTAAAAATTTGTGATAGGGTTTTCAAGAAAAAGATGAAAATTTACAATTTAGGTCCAAATTTAGGCCCCCTGCCCCCCCCCCCCCCCCCCCAGGAGGGGTATGGTTCCCATTTGATGGGAATGAGATTCTTTCCCCCTAGGGATGCTATCTGCCAACTTTGGTGAAAATTCATAATGTCATTTTCAAGAAAAATATGAAAATGTACAATTTGGGCCCCATTAGGACCCCCCCCCCCCCCCTCCCTGGGTCCCAAGGGGGGGGGGGGGGGGTCACCCCTGATTCCGCCACGAACAAACTTGAAATTACAGTCATCAATGTACTAATTCATAGTATTAACTTAGCTCTATGACTTCTGGTTCTAGAGTATAGATTCCTTAATGTTGGGGGTTTGGGCCCCATTGGGGGGTCCCAGGTGGGGTATGGTGCACACATCCTATCCCCCAGGGATCGGTCAAGGGGTTCTCAAAAAGAAGATGAAAATGTACAAAGTTTACGCACGACGCACGACGCACAACGGACGACGCACGACGCACGACGGACGCCGGACGAAGAGCGATCGCAATAGCTCACTAGGCTCAGGTGAGCTAATAAAACTTTCTAAGTAACTTTCCTCTACGGGAAGGTGTAAGTAGTCCGATGCACATAAGACCGTCATTCAAGTGAACTTAAGCACGTATGTGTAAATACATAATATAAGTATACTTTATATTGCAACATTAGCAACATATTATGATTATACTGTATAGTATGAATGCAAAAACAGATCAATGCCATTTTCAAGGCTTTTAAAGAAAGGTCATCATCAAACAAGAATAGAGACAACATGAAATCTTCACAATGATACATGTAGGCAATCACGCATAACAAGAAATGTTTTTGAAGACATTATTAAGTTATTACATGATTCGATTATTTTGTTTTTCTGCAGATCCAATCTCAAATATTTTACATTGATGGAAATTGACATTTCCGTTTTAGCATTTAAAGGGAAGATAAACCCCAAGA